>NW_015090805.1:14583273-14593083 GCF_001431845.1 Calidris pugnax | reverse complement strand
TTTTTTTTTTTTTTTTTTTTTTTTCATAGTTATGAATGTTACTATCATCTGCTAATATCAAAGATCTTAGTGATTTAAAATTATCATCAGTACTTACAATAAAGAAGTAAGCTTCTCAATAACAAACCATGCACTAAAAAGTCTTTTCAGTGGATAAAACTTTTTCCTTGCTCTATTTGAAATAATTTTTGAGTGGTAATAACCTCCTTGAAAATCTGCTTTCTTCATGTAACTAGCTGCAAACTTGACAGGTTTTTGTTCTTTGCTCTTACACCACACAAATGGAGTGGCAAATTTTACCTATGGCAAATCTGTGGCTTTAACTACATCTAGCATCTTTATTAGCATCTTAGCATGTTATTCTGATACATTGTAAATACACTGGACCTGAGGTATATAGCAACAGCATAATAAAATTCTTATATTTTTATAAAGGACTTGAAATTCAGCAAAAGCTTGCTGTGGATGAGTGGTCCTACTTATTAGGGGTGATTTCTAACAACTCCAGCCCACAAATTAATGCTGTCCTGTGGGAAAAACAAAGAAATTGATTTCAGAAAAAAAATGTTGCCTTTGCATTTCTTTACTTCTTGCCATTTTTAATCTGTTTGATATGTCAGTTTCTTGTGCATTGCTTTCTCTCCTTGTTTATCAAAGTTACTGATTTATGGTCTATTGATGCACAACACTGTTTTGATCACAGAGTTGGTACTTGGCTGATCGTAAGATGAGAAGCAAAAGTGTGAATGGTTTTCCCAGGACAGGACAAAGAGTTATAGTCATGTCTCTAAGTGAGAAACTTAAGCAGGTGAAGAAAAGTTGGACTGCAGAAAAGTAGGACAAGATTATCACTTTGTTTTGGGAGATAATGTAGTTTGAGTTATGTGTTTAAAATACTTACTAAGATTGGTTTATATTCAGCTACTTCAAATTGTCTAACACTTTCCTTATATAAAATAGTGAGGGTTTTTGATTTATTTGATTTTTACTGTGCCAACTGGCCCGCCTCTTTCCCATAGTTTCTTCCCTCCTTTGCAGTGTTATGCTAGATATGGGAGAGATTTCCACTTATTCTGATTAGAAAACTTTTCTCAAAAGGATAGCTCTTTGGTTTTAACCTTGGGTTGTTTGTTCAGTATTGGTTCAATCACCTTTAGCAAGAGCATTAAATTTGTTTAACAGTGCAAATGTCTGGCCTAGCCTAAGTTTGCTGAGACTTCTGGACATATCTAGTACTATTTGTATAGATCTACCATATTTATCTGCATGGTGATTATACTGGCCTTCCTGCAGTACTGATTTGCACTAGAAATGTGATGCCTGTAGGTACCAGCATGATCAGGTTCTAAAAGAGAACATTGATACTTTGAATTTCAACAGAAAAGACAGGGGAGAGAGGACATTAAAATTCTGCAGAATTATTTTTTTTTCTTCAGTGTTGTCACTAACGAATTTAAAACCTATATCTTCAGGCTTCTCTCCCTTTCCTCCATGAAATTTTATATTTGAAAAAGATCCTGAAGGCTTAGTAAAAATTTAGTAAGAATGCAAAAGCATCAACATCTTTCCTGATGAAGTTTCTACTCATAAAGATTTGCCTCGTTCTTTAAAATGAGGAGGAAATTTCACTTTCATGGTTTGCCACAGCTGAGTCCCATGATGGGTATCATATAATACATATGATTTACACATATGCTTGATTTTACATGCATCTAAATTACAATGCTTGTCAGTTACTGCCTTGATGCCGTTGCGGCTATACTCCTAAAAGTGTAGATGTGGGTGTCTTTGTAGGTCCAGCACTGCTGGTAGGATTATTAGTTGCATGATTTCACTTATTTGAAGTTATCAAAATCCTGGAAGTAGAGATCAATGCCAAATGGATGAGCATTAAAAAAAAAAAAAGTAGTTAATCAACTAGTTTTATTTTCTCTCCTAGAAGATTGGCTATATCAATGAGAAACACTGATAACTTGCCTTAAGAAGAAGTAATTTTTGGGGAGCCAGACATATGTTAAGTACAATTTATCTGGTTCTCTGAAATGTTGAATGATAGGTAAATATGAGTTGAGTTGGAGTGACTATAGTGGGAAAGCTGAGTTCCAAAAAGACAGACAGACTAGAATATTGTTTCAGTGGTAGAAGTATGTCTATATTTTTCTCATAACTTTCTAGGGGGGAAAAAAAGTATCTTGTACATGTCCTCCACATTCTGACTTTGTAGAAGCTAGCTGACAATTTAATAAATGACAAAAATATTGCTGTTAAGTTGTTGCCATGAAAGTATTGTTCCTGATGTATATTTGAATATAATAGTAATAATACTGTACAGTACTTTATATGTATTACACATATGCATTTTTTACTACATCCACTAAGTATGTGGAATAATTCAACTTTTGTAATTTATTTTGTTAAAAGATACACTGGCTTTATAGCATTCATGGAGGTACATACTATTTAAAAATTTAGACGCTAAAACTATTTATTTCTGATTTTTAACTTCTACTGAAACTGTAGTGTCATGATGGCATGTACAAAGTAATATCCTTGGACTTCCTGAGGCCTTAGCTGGCAGAGTTGTCAAATTAAACTGGGACATTTTCTAAATGTATCTTTAATAAATACATATGTCTGTCATGCTTCCCTACTCAGTCTTATAAATCAGACTGTATCTAGCTGTCAGATTCTCTCAACCCAGTTGTCCTAATCTGTCAAGTAAAAATTATAGCATCTAGGCTCACATCCTTCTCTGAAAATATTTATTTATACCAGTGACATGTCAAGGACACATAATTTTTTTCCCCCCAGCAACAAAACCAATAACAGCTGGCTCAAGTCCCTGCCAGTAGGGCAGTGGTTAATACAAATGGAGGAAAATACCAGCCAAGCAAAATAAATGCTGGATAGCATTTAAAAATATTCTTGTATATGCCATATATTGAGCATTCAGGTTTGTCTCACTCAGTACACAACAGTAATTTTATGCCATTCATCATCCTCACCCTTGTTCATCTACAGATGAGCCTGAATTCCTGTGTTGCAAAGAGATGTAGAGGTTGCCTCCAGGTTTTGTCTTTCTGCAGTATCTAGTAATTAACCATTAGAGTTCTAACGACATGTCAGACACATCATAAACTATTGCTGTATCTTGAGAGAAAGAGTTAAAAAGCTATGGAGAATGTGAAGCTATAGCTTATCCTAGTTCCATCAGCTCTCCCTGGACAGAGAATACAACATCAGAGGCTGAGAGTCAGATGTGGGAAAAAAGAGGATGAAGGAATCCTTGGTATTTTTAAAAGAATAAAGCTTTTTATTACACATGCATGAACAGATTTTAGAGAACATCACTTGTCACTTACCTTTTTAGCCATTTTAGACTGCACTCTATTTAAAACAACTACTAAAACTCACCTGCATTTAGCTTAAGATGGGAAGAAAATGAATCTTAACTCTTTGAAATATTGTGCCCAAATAATTAAAGAATCAAAATCCCAGTGTGTTTCAAACTTGCGACTCATTCTAGTCGTTTTACAATACTCTTGCATTTTTCTTTTTTGTCTCTGAGATGAGTAAATTCTCAAGTACTTTCTTGGGTGTGATAGATACAACTTTATTTTGAGCTTTCTGATTCTGTGTTCATGTTAGCTAGTTTCTGTAGTGACCTGCATTCTTTTGTCTAAAGGGTTTATTCTTGCCATGTTCTCTAAAATGAGAAAATCTAATTTCCTCCCTTTTGCTGTAGTATATTTGAGAGAATTGCCAGCTGTCCAAAATAAAGTTATAAAAATCTTGAGATAAAAAAGTTGGATTCTAGTTTGACATACTATGAGAAGATACTTTAGTTTTGGACCTCTTACTCTAGGTATACTATAGGAAGTATGGACAAGAAGGATGGACACCTGCCCCACCAGTCAGGAGGTCTGCTCTTTCACGAGCTAGGGGCCAGGGGAACAGGACAGACACAGCATGAGGGACCTGAGCATTGGGACTTTCTCTAGAAATCTGCCACAGCTTGTTTTGATCACTGTTTAAAACAAGGCCATAACTCTGCTTTCTACAGGAATAACCACTGACGGAATTGCTCTCAGAAGAAGGGTGATACTTTCTCAATAATAATGACTGTTGCCTCTGTGCCAGAACTGAGTAGAACGGGAGTGAATGTATTGCACATGAGAAAGCAGAGTGGGAATAGCCCAGGGAGGAAGCACATTGCCTCACAGTCTTGAAAAGGAGTTAATCACTTTGGAATCCCCCCAGGTATATGACAGGGAATTGAACTTATCACAAATTAAATCTTTCATCAATTGCTTTCAAATAGTGATCTCCTTCTCTGACAGGCTCACTTGCTTAACAGAGAATAGATTTCCTTTTTTAAACCCTGTTATAATTGTTTCAATAATATTATTTATAATGAGCTTTTGGAGAATGGAAATATGATAACTGAAAAAAAAAAAATCCTGAAAATAAAGCATTTTTAAAAAACAGGACCATGGAGCCATATAATGAAGGTTGGGTTTGGTTCCCTAGTAGGGGTAACTTTTATACTGATACAGCAGTTTGTTTGCTTTTCCTAAAAAGCCCCAGGCTAATTCAAACATAACCATCCCATTTAAGGTAGGACCTGATGAAGAGCAGTCCTAATGACTGCGGTTGGCTGTGATGGATGTTTGCTGTGATCCTTTCTGCCCTTGAGATCTGTGCATATCTGAACTAGCCACAGACAGTCCAAAAGAGTTTTCAAACCAGATAATTAAGTAACTGCAGTGCTGGTAGTTATCACGTAGCAAAAGTATGGATGCAGAGCTGGAGGGATGTGGAAGAGAAACAGTGCAACAGCTTCAGTCTCTCAAGCCAAAAGCTTCAGAAATTTTAAGAAAGATTATGAGTGAATGATAAGAGAAAGAAACCTTGGATTTAAATCTGAAGAAACTTGTATTAGGAACAGAAAGAGACAAGTAACAGCAATTAAGTTTGGACAAATTCTATGTTTAGAGAGGGACAGACAATATTAAAGTTCCTCTCCATCTTGAAATATGGATAGTACCTTAATTTTAAATTGGATAGGTTGAATGTTATATCTTCACAATTTTACAAGGAAACCCATCAAAAGTGGGCTGAAGAAGGGTCCATTGTAGATCCAGACACATCAGGAAACAAAGAGAGAGCAATCAACTTGGGGAATTCTACTGTTTTTCTTGGGGTAATAGCATTCCTCCTGGTTTTATGAAATCTAATTCCTTTTTGTTATATTCTCACAAATTCATGATAATACTAACACTTTAAAGTGTACTATATGGATTTACACTCTTGAATTTTTTTTGTAATGTTTCATATAGGTATTTTTCCCAAAATAAACCATAGATATTCTTACATGAAATTAACTTGGTGATTAAATTGCAGGTATAAGTTGCAGCAAATTCACCTTTAACCTTCTTTAGAGAGGGTGCAGTTCTTAAATACACATAGTGAATTAATCACGAGCTTGTTTCTCTGAACAAAAGCTGTATTTGAAAGAATTTATTGTGAAAGAAGTTGTATCATACATAATGAAGTGTTATAAAAGCCCTGAATGATTTCAAGTGACTAACCCCCCATTAGGCATCTGTGCCTGGAACAGCTAGAAGTCAGTACAGAGGGCCTGATGTAAAGCATGTCAATGACTTTTTTCCATTGTCTGCAGTGGACATAAGGTTGTTCAATTTCATGGGACGGAAAAAATTTATTTTATGGAACAAACATGCACAAAGAAACACAACTCATTCCTTAAATACACGTGCTTGCTTCCTGATGGTTTTTAATGGGAAACATGTGTGCACTGTGAGGTGAGCACATTGAGCTACCCAGCTTTTTGAAGGGAATTAGTCACTTTTGCAGGAGGATCGATATCCAATAACAGGAGCTGATCAACAGTTGAGCATGCCAGCAAGGTGCTGTGAGATACTAGCTTTCATTGGTTTTCTGATTCTTTAAAAATTAAGGCTTGAAGGAGCTAGACTGTCTCAGGATCAAGCATTGAATTTATGTCATATTTTTCTAAATCTGGAAATGGGACAGCAAAAAGCATTGCTGTATAGCTAATTTATGTTCCTTCAGTTGCTGGTGTAACAGAAAAAAAATGAAATCATAGAATCATGAGTGGTTGCAAGCTGCATATGTAGTTACCAATGAGAAAGAGCTTTAACAAACTCATAATTGTATACAATACAATAAAATAATAAAAATTCACTAGCTTTTGTGTCCTGAGGAACTGCTTATTCCTCCAGACTATGAGCCAGATCATGAAGATCAATCTCAGTAAGAGAAATAAATTTAATTTGATATTAAAGGAGGAATTCCAAAGTTTTATATTCGCTTCCTAGGTATAATGACTTTTTAAAACATTTTCTCTATGACGGACAGAACTCATGCCTTACTGTAGTATGTTATCCCAAAGGGAATCTCTTTAACAGCCAGGTTAATTTTCTTCATAGTAGTTTGTGTATGGGGCTATGTTTTACCTTTGTGCTGAAAGCACAAAAGTTGACTACACAGGGACATTTTAGTTATTGCTGAGTAGTGCTCACACAGAGTCAAAAGGGATACTCCATAACATATGATATTCATGCTCCGCAATAAAAGCTGAGGGAAGCAGAAGGAAGGGAGGACATTGGGAGTTATGGCATTTGTCTTCCCAAGTAACTGTTATGTGTGATGGAGCCCTGCTTTCCTGGAGATGGCTGAACACCTGCCTGCTGATGGGAAAGAGGGAGTGAATTCCTTACTCTGCTTTGCTTCTGCACGCAGCTTTTCCTCTACATTCTAAGCTGCCTTTAACTCAGCCCATGAGCATTTTACATTTTTACCCTTCCGGTTCTCTTCCCCATCCCACTGAGCGGGGTGGGTGAGTGGCTGGGGAGGCTGAGCTGCCTACTGGGGTTGAACCATGACACCTGCTCACTGTACGACCCTTGAGACTCTCTGATACGGATGTCTTCTCACACTGCCTGCATGATGCACCTACTGGCTTTAAGTCTTGACATCCAGTTTTAACAGTATCACCTCCATGGAAGAAACCAAAAAAACCCCAGTAAGTTTTCTGGAGAACTAAGCAGTCCAGGGGTAAGATATATTTTTTTTTTCTCAGAGTATTATTTTTAAATGAACAGTGGAAGTAATAATCAGCTGCTATTTCAGGCTGTTTAATGTTTTTCCAAAATTAAATGGATACCTTAAAAACAAGTAAAAGACTACAAGTTTGTTAATCTGTGAAAACAAAGAAATCAAGAAAAAGAGAAAGCGAAAGGCAAAACTGAATTTGCAGTAAGGGTGAAGAAAAATCAGGTAGCCATTCTTTTACCTCTTGTATTGTTTTTCTTACAGTGTTGAAACAGCCACACAATGTAGCCTTCTTTTACAGCAAATCTTACAAATTGGGAGGATTTGCTTTTAATTCTTCTAGATGGTGTGGGAGAAGGCCAGCAACTTTTGTGCTTCGTTTCCTGACCCTATAAACACCTACGGATTTTGTTTGGTTTCTAGTGAGAAGGCCCACTGACACACAGAGGGACTACTCTGGGGCTTAAAATTAAGCAGGTGTGTAAGCGTTTGTGGAACTAGGGCTTTTTTATATTTATTGACCGACAGGTTCACTGCCCTACAGGGAGTACTTCACAAGAGTACTTGCTTGCAGTGATTTTTTTTCTTTTTGGAAAGACCACTTTTAGGTCTAGCTTTTGTTACAGCTCCACGGATTTATGTGGTGGGAAGACCTGGGAGTGCCACAAAGTGGGGGCACTTTGGGCAGGATTGTATGGTCAGCCATGGTCTGAGTGAGGTCTTGCAGGCTCCAGTGAGGGACCACTTGTGATGTCAAAATGTGTATTGCATATACTGCGTGAGAGCCGCAGCTCACCCTGTGAAATACACTGCTGCTCTCTGTGCTAGGAGAGGAGCTCTGTTACAGCTTTGAAGAGACCAACCAGAAGAGAAGTGTGAGAATGGGATAGAGGAGATGATGCTGATATTTGCATGGTTTATAGGAGTCCTTTTGTGAGCGGAACTTTAGAGCTGCAACACTTGCCCCAGCTACAGCTTTTCAGAGCAGCTACAAGTTGGTGTTTCTGAGGACTGCTGGCTGGCCTGCATGCTGGGTCTGGGGGCATCCCTTCTCCACTATAAGCCCTTGTACAAAGCTATTTTTTCTGGCTTTATGCTGATATAAGGAAGGAGCGAAAAACATCATCCTGGATTTTGCACAGGATTTGCTTGTGTGATCTGTAGAAAAATCCCAGATTTCTTCTTAGGATTCCCTTTATCTTTGGAGGGGGTTTCTTGTCCCTTCTGTAGAATCAAAATTTGTCCTCTTTTTCATGGACTGCAAAAAGGACACTTTGATACTATGCTCTAAGTGACCTACATTAAAAAAAATACTGGAATTTATTGAATTTGGATGTAGAGCTCCTCTTATAAATATTATACTGTTTGTCCACTGACTACCATTGACAAAATTTAGTAATCCATTCTGTTTATAAACTTCTTTCAGGTAAATAAGACTTTGTGTAAAACATCAGCTGTTGAAATGGATGAAGACCTTAACAATTCTTAATTATGGAAGATGTATTTGTCATTGGTAAGAGTCTATAAGAATCAGATGTCTGTGAGAAACTGTATGCTAAATAGACTTCTCTTGTGATCTGCTGTTTGATTCTTTGGCACGAGTATTTGTGTTAAATTGTACATTCACCTTGTAAAGTTCATTCTTTCCTAACTACATTATACTGCTATTATAAGTGCTCTTGTTAAAATGACACCTTTTTATTATAGGATGGTCTGCTAATATAGCTACAGTAAAAACTCGTCAACCTTTTCCATTATAAATATAAATCCCTATTTTCAGGGACTTTAAACTCTGCTATAAATACTCGTTTCAAGCTAACGTTTGGCATATAAAGCCTCATCTTAACACCAAAGCTATTTATTATGGAATTACTTTAGCCGTTTGAAAATAGTTTATAGCAGAAAAAGTGGAAATAGTTACATGTTGGTTTTGAGCTGATGAATTCCTAGAGTTTGAGAAGCTGGGCTGGGAGAAAGGTGCTGGGGCGATATGTCTGGGTTGTGCTTCCTGCTGTTGCTGAGTTGCTCCTCTGCACTGCCTTATTCTACTCAGGCCAGCCTGAGTTAAAGGGGCTTTTTTTCTTTGGATGTTTTTGGGTTTGGGGGTTTTTTCAGCCATTGACACAGGGTTTCTGGGGCAGTCTTCCCAAGACACTTTCAAAGTCATACTTGAGAAATTACTCTTGACACCCTGACAAATTTTCCTATGAAATGGAAAATTCTGAAGTCCCTTCTGCTCCCATAAGCTTCTCAAAAATTTGAGTCCTAGAAAGTGAGTGCATGAGATCCTTACTGGTATAGTTTAAAACTGGATGATCTCGGCAACAGACTAGTAAAACTGCCTACTTTACTGTGCCTTTGGCTGCATCCAGTGCTGAAATTTAACATTTCTCTGCAGATTAATACAGTTCTCTCAAATTCTCTTCTGTGGACACTGCTGCTAAGAAGCATCTGGCATGGTATCTCTGAAAGAAGTATTTGCAGGCATATTTCAGGTTGCTGTTTTACAATCTTTTTAAACTGCCTTGGGTAGCAGCTCTTGCTGAAGGGAGTTAGTTGACTCACTTGTCCTTCCTATCCTGGGAGTTTCTGCAGTTTCTGTGCTTGTGTAATCAGTCAGCCAGGCCCAGAACCTGCTTTCACTGGAAAAAAAAAAAAAAAAAAAAAAAAAAAAAAATCAACAACCCCCCCTCCCCACCTAACAAGTGCCCC
>NW_015090805.1:14455906-14583199 GCF_001431845.1 Calidris pugnax | reverse complement strand
AAAAAAAAAAAAAAAAAAAAAAGCAAAATTCACAAGCTCCCTTCCCACCTTATCAAGTGGCCCACGGGGGTAGTGGTCATGTTCAGAAGGGCATCATGAAGGCCAAACTGTTCCTCTCCCACCAGCAGACCTGTCTTGACTTGTCTCAAATGAAATAATGAAAAAACAGTCAGTGATACTCAATGACTGCTTGAAGACTTTCCAGAGAGTGACTGTCATCCTTTGCAGAGCACATGAAAGGATTTTCCAAAGTTTTTGTTTCCTTTGGTTGCCCACAGGGATAGATGCAGGGGCCCAGGTTTTCATAGGAAAAAGGGCTTCCAGGTGGCCCGGTCATCAGGCTGACATGGAGCAAATTGCAGCTTCTTTAGTCTAGGAGCAACAAAGGCTTAATGATAGTGAGGCTGCCTGCATTCGACAGTACTGAACACAGCCTTGCTTGTCCAAAAATCTGTATATGTACATCTGGAGGAGAGGGAAAGAGCAGGTGTTCTTGACCACTCATAGCTTGGAAATGCATGAGCTCAGACCCGACCAACAGCGGACAAAAGCTTTAGATTACAAACCAAGTCAAAAGTGTGTGGGCTTTTAGACTTTGTTGCCTTTTAACGAGGATTTGCTGGGCCTGAACGTTGCAAACATTTTCTGCAAGTACTTGCTAGCGCTAGAAAGAATGTGCAAGGGATTTCTGTGGCTGGTAAAATCAATCTGCTCTAGCAGGAAATACTTTATTACACTCAAAGCTTTATTCTGAAAGCCCCAGGGATTATAAAGTGAAAAGTAAAGTAAAGCAAGAAAAGACCCTCTGCCTTCTCACAATTAGCTGTGAAATTTCTCGAAGGCCTCTCTTTGCCTGTGCCTGTTGAGATGGTCTCAGACATCACCTCAAGGTCTGCCCACGCCTCCAGTCTGCTGGCACACTTCACTTGTCCAGGAGAGTGGAAGGAAGCGCTGATATTAGGGGGAGACTCTCACTGACTGGTATGAGTCTTTATACCCTTTTAATATACTACTTTGTTCTCTTCATCTGCTTCTTGAAATCCCAGTATTACTTTTTCTCTCTGAAAGCTGTGTTCCCACTCCTCTGCCTCCTCCATGCTCAGTCCTGTGTCCATGTAGCTCCACTATTCTTCCTCTCTTGTGTCTTCCTAATCCAAGTTTACCAGGGCTTCCTAGCAGAAACTGCAAAGTCCTTCTTGAGGCTGCTGCCAAGGAGGGGGAAAAAAGTGATGGTGGTTAATTGACAATGAAATGATGCAAAAGTTACAGGGCCTTGAATACACGGGTGTGGTGAAAATTGGTGAAGTAAAGGTTATAATGAATAGATCTGGGACATTTGAAAGATGTGAGGATTGCTTTATTTCTCACTCCCCTTTTTTTTCCTTTCAGTTATTGCTAAAAGCTGGTTACAGAAAAATAGAAAACATAAAGAAGATTTACTTTATTTTGGACAAAGGAAACTGTAAAGCAACCGCAAAGCAATTGTTAACAAAAAGTCCTTTTATGCCACCATTGTAACTTTGTTCAAAATTACATTTTGTTTGATACTTTGAAAAAAAAAAGGACAAAATACCTTCATGAAGGGTAAGTGGTTCTGCATTTCAAACTTGCTGGTCTATGTACCTTTAAGATCAGTCAAGCCCGCATGGAGTTGTGTTACATATGGGTCAGGCTTATTATGTTATTATTTGAGTTTATCGTCAAGTAAGTGAGACAGGGATTTATTCATGGACCACCCTGTTTAAGCCATTTCTTGTCTTAAAGAAACCAAACCCAAGTATTCCCACAAGTATTGAATACACTCTGCTGCTTTGACTTCAGAAAAAGACCACCTCTGTTAAGCAGTGATTTATTTTTTTTGTTGGTCTCTTGGGTGACCACTGATGGCAGATTTTCCTGTGTTTCCTATGGTAGAAGCAATATGTTCTGAAATATTTTGGTTATGTTTAAAGTATATGTATGAAAATGTGATATATGGCAAAGTTATGTATTGCAAAAAATAATATTGATATGCATATTGGATATATCAAGAGGAAATGTGGAAGATATTTTCATAAGCATATGTTCTACTTTATTTAAAAGATGAATATTGGAGGGGATGGGAACACTTATGAAAACGTATAGAAGCCTTTTAAAGTGTGTTGAAGCAGTTTTTCTGATAAATGTTTGGAAAATATCCAAAAATGTTATGGTACATAAAAGAAGCAATATGTAACTTCTTTTTCTTATTTTTCTTAATATATTTAATTTATCTTCATTTACTTTAGAATATATGAAAACTATATTTCATGTAAATTAAACTTATTTCCTGCTGTCTATGCACACCACTGAAATTTGGTTGATTTTGTAATCATCTTTGTTAAGTGCATAAATACATTTCTCCACATTTAGAAATGTATGTCAAATGTGTAATACATATATCTAGGCAAGGAAAGTTTCATACAGATTTTTACTAGTCTGTCTTGTGTTCAGGACAACACTTACAGGGTAAATCCTGCTTTAAATATGCCCATAGAAGCTACATGTGTTTATGCATATACCTGCATTCCTCTACACAGGTCATAGTTATGAAGAGTATTTTCACAAGTGATAACTATACTTTTTGGTTTTGTAAGATCCTCAGAGAAAATTTGCTGATGAAAGAAAAATCTTCTTACTAAGCAAGGTTTTTGACACAGGAAAAAAAATTTGCTCTCTCTTCAAATGTATTACTTAAAATTTCTGTTTCTTTTTTAAAAAACATCTAAAAAATGGACCTTCTCGATTGACAGATCAATGACAAATTTTATATGCAGTGCTAAAGACAAAAAGCTCTTCTGAGAATGATTTTTTGACATCTCTCGCATTCACAGAGTTTAATGATGGCAGTAGAAAAGTACTTGCTCTGCTTCCTTATATTTCTAGGAATTTTCTCCATACTGCCATTTTGCTTTCTACTGCATATGAAATTAAATGTTAAAATGACATGGAGTTTCCTCTGTTAAGCTTGAGATTTTAAGGTTTTTATAAGAGACACACATATATATGTGTGTGTGTGTGTGTGTGTATATGAAAGGACCTATAGAAAATTGCAGTGGCAACTTCCCAGAGCCTGAGGGATGCATCTCATTCAATACTCACACAAATGAATTCATGCATTTCTGTTAGACTTCCTTAGATTATGACATTTAGAAGACTAAAATACACTGGCAAATGAAACAATTAAGTTTAGGTCTATTTTCTTCTTTTATTTTCTTTTCCCCCTCTCTCATTTTTCTCTTTCTTCATATGTCCTATGTTTCTCCTTTGAAACTCTGGCACTCTTTCTTCCTTTCTATATCTAGAATGTGCAACTTTCAAGAAGTGTTTACAGGAAAGAAACTCTAGAAGTTCAGGGGTTTGGCCTTTGCACAATAACCTGATATTAGCATATAAATTCATTATTTGGAGGACTTTAAATTCAAGCAAAAATCCTTACTTTGGTTTTCAGTACTTCAAAAGATACATGTTACCGTTTCCTGGGTCATTTCCCAGGAAGCTCCCTGTGAATTACGAAAACCACAGCTTTAGGACCCTTGATTACCTAATCTAATGCAAGTTCTTACTGAGGTTTGTTTCTTCCCGAAATTGTAAACCATTGCTGCTGAGAATGGAGAAATGCCAGAGGTGCTCAGGAGAGGTATCTGCAAAGTCAAAATTTGCCTCAAAATTTGCCTCAGTCTACTCTTGCCGTCTACTGCCAGTGGAGTGGGAATAAGAGTCTCCTCTGGGGATGATGCAGAACTTCTAAGTTTAGCATTCTCACTTAGCTAGGATATGCCTTTCTACATTGACTACAGAAGGAAGCCTGGCAGGTTAGCACCTTGCAAGTCTTTGTGAATCCCTCTTTGTCATACTTGGAGACAAGGATTTCAAAGGTTCTGAAAAACAGGTTAAAAATCAGATCATTTTCAAATGCTAAGTGTCTTATTTAACTAGTGTCATGGGCCTTACTTTTATGCCTCCATTCCTCAAACGATACAGAATTACTGCTATCAAAAAAGGGTAGTTTTTTCTATTTCATCAGATGTTATTGGAAATTATATTTCAGCTTAGTGTTTGAACCTAAGAAACAGCTGAAGAAAATTTAATCATTATGAGTCTTATCCAATTGCAAAAAGAGATTTCTCTAAATTAACAAAATATAGGTGAATATTCTTGAGTGCAGATGTATCAAGTGATGATATTTCTAAAGAGGTGTGATTTGATTATTATCATAATCAGATTCCTGTAATAGTAGCAGATACACAGTATCCTTAAAAATCTGGATTTGAAGATATATTTCTTCTAAATTTGATTTGAAGGTGTCTTCTACTGATTTTTCTTTCATAGCTACAATTTTTATAAGAATAAATTATTAAATTCTCCATTTAGGCATCTACATGATGTTATAGCAACACAATCAGCAGTGTTTCAGTCTTCTTACCTAGCTGACAAGAAAGTATAGTCTTGAACCTTATTTCGGTTGTGCTAAAAAAAGAGAGTTAAATGTCGGCACTGGAGCTTTGAGCCATTTTCCAGTGCTTCAGTTCCTGAGGACTGTAATAATGGGCTGCTTTTATGTCAGCACTTTTTCATGCAAAAGAGGAAGGTGCTCTTTAACTACAAAGGCCAGTGCAATTTCCAGTTGCACCGTAGACTCAGCCTGGCATAAGCATCTGACCTACTGTGTTTAGTAACAATGACATATCTCATGGTAAGAGGCTCACCTGAGATCTCAAAGTAATTTCTAAGCCTTCCTTCAGCATGGAGGCACTTACTGTCCTAACTGCAGTCCTTCAGGTCCTAGGAAAGCCTCTGCTCCTCAGTTTCAGTAACACACACACCAACATTTTCATGCTGTCGCCCATGCTATGCATTATGCTGCCCTTTGCCATAAGCCTGAGGCGTTTTCTAGCCTTGCATTCTGGCTTTTTCATAGTGCCTGAGGCATTATAAAGATCTTGATAGCTCTTTTTTTTTGCCAGAAGGGAATTCATATATACTCGTATTTGAATTATAATTCCCTAGTGGTGAAGTGAGCCCAGAGGCAGATGGGTAGGGGAGACAGAGGAAAAAAATCTACAGGTAAGGGTAGAAGGCAGCAAAGGGGCTGTCATACAGCTGGATGATGAAGTGACAGAGATGGTGCTCTTGGCACATTACATTCCTATTGAGAAAATACTGCCCTTTAGAAACTTTTGAATGTGTTTTAGAACATTTGTAACCTTGCACAACAGTCACACTATCAGAAATGCCATTTGCTGTTTGCCACCTTCTCAAACTATCCGTTATTCTAGTGGCAGTATTTGGCAGACAGATCTTGACTGATCTGCTTTGTAGTGGATCAGTGAGCCAAACCCCTCTTGTTAAGCTGCCTTACCAGTGTCCAATATCTTGATTCTTTGTGTTCTTATTAAAAATGGCAGCAATACTGATATACATTCATTACGTCAAAGAAAATAATGGAAAATTATTATAGAATTTTTAATCTCTTGAGGAATTTGTATGTTTTATGAAGTCTCTTGGCACTTATGGCTCTGGAAACCTATGAGCAGGAGTCAGTTATGCTTTTGAAGAGCCAAACTAAAGGTTGTAAGTTTTTTTATAAGAAAAGTAAGGATACTCAAACTGTGGATGTTGGCACAAAGTAAGTGTTCGAAATGTCCTACTTCATAAGAGGATCAATATTATTTAATAGCTTTATAAAAGCAGCTAATTTATTATTCTTGTATCAGATTTTAATTTTTGTTATTACAGATAGGGGTATTTTAGGATGGTGTAGATTTAGCCTATGTTTCTTAAGATATTTCCATCATATTAGTAGCTCTAAGATATAGTACAATTTTAAAATAAAAATAATATAAATGTAATGTTGATTAATAGAATAAGGTGCACAAAGTATGACATGAAACAGTGAAAGTGGTTTATAAATGCTTATGAGACAGCTCGGTAAGAAAAAGGGTGGATTAAAAGTTAATTAAGAAGAGTTGTTTTTCTGACACAGGAATATTTTTTTCCAAATAAAAGGAATTATAAATGCAGTAAATTATGAGACTGTTTGTTAGAATGCTTGTGTTAGCAACAGAGAACTGACCTTACCTTTTGTAGCTTTTTTATTAAAATGTGAAAAATTTTCTGTAATACAGTAAGCAGTTTAAAGTGGAAGCTTAAAACAGCATACCAAGTTAAAAAAATGACATTTAATTGATTTCTTTTTGTTGTCATGCCTCTCTAACAGTAATCACAGAATAAATCAAAGTTACAACTGCTTGACTCTAAAAAGATTGTGAAACACTTGTTTCGAGTGGTCTGAAGTCTCACTTTCACTCCTGTTAGGTTTTAATCCATCTTTCCTCATCAGTGGAATGAAGTTAATTGTCAGTTAGTGTGATGGCATGATGCTACCATTCTATGGACCTTTTTATAGATGCAGGATTTGTACATGGAAAAGCTGTCTGTTACTTTTATGGAATATGACTTTGACTCCCTGTAATTGGTTCTGATGTAACTGGCTCTGGCTTTATTCCTGTTATAGAAGATACTAACTTCTACTGACTGCCTTTGCAAATTCTCATCTAATTAAAATTGTCAGGCATGTCCTTCATGGTGAACTGAATTTGTATCTTCACCAGATGTGACCATGCCAGGGTAACTATGACATAGTATCACAGTTACTTGGAGGTGTGTGAGCTGAGACCACTGGTACAAATGGTGTTTCTTTATAGGGACAGGAGTGAATATGTTGGAGACTTAGACCTTCAGAAACTTATTTTAAAAGCTATAGGTGTAGACCAATCCTGCAGTTCTGCAGAATGCGTCTTTAGGCTGAGGAGCAATGAGAGAGAGAGGAAGAGTTAAGAAATGGGAAATGAGGTTGCTTGAAGGTTTAATTTAGATGGTCTGTAAAGTGACAGGAAGATGATGAGCAAAGAGAGGAAATAGCCATATGTCACCTGTAATCTATGAGGTTTCTCTCTCTGACTCTGTTCCTTAGCTGCTACAAATCAGAGTAGCTCATTTGCAGTTGATGAAGTTGCAGCAATGGGATTTGCTTCTGGACCTTTTGGCAAAAGGGATTTGACAGGTTTCGTTCATCAGGAAACTTTTCAAATTCAGAACCAAGAAGAAGAGACAGCTGCAGAAGAGCATGTGACTGATCAAACAACCCCCTGGGTAGGACACAAGCCCATCCAAGGCCCTGCTGTGGATTATTGCTGTGAAGAATCTTTCCAGCCTCAAGTGAGTGCCCCGGTGAGCCGAGCTGCCTATTCGAGTTCTTTCTGTGTTATGGGGCTTTCTTTCCATGAAAGTGATTTAATTTTATTTCAATATATAATATGAAAAAGAGAAATAATATTTTGAAGTTTCATAAAACACAGTTACCTTCTGACCAGCATTAGCATCAATACAACCACTTCCTCTTGTTTCCTTGCTGGATGCTGTATGTTGTGACTATGTCATCTTCTATGTTTCTTTTCACTTTGTACTCCATATTTGATTGTTCTGGCAATCTTTTTCACGCTATTTCTGTAACTCATCATGTGTCTTTAGTAAGAGAATGTAAGAACAGATTGATTCACCATGATTCTCTTTGACATTGCACTGTAATTTTTTTTTTCAACTGTCTACAAAGGACCAGGGAATTCCTTTATTCCTAAATTATTTATATGAACACAAATAGAATACAGTGGCAGTATAATCTTTTATTAATAAACTTCTTAGATACTGGCCCTGTTGCAGATGAATTCTGCTAGAGAGAAAACTTCTGTGGCAGCCTACGAATGGCAACTACCAGAGGTACTCTTCTGAGAGATGAAGCATTCAGCATGACTGATGTTTTCTAACACTACATATGAGTGAGGACAGGACCTTTGGAAACATCGCCTACTATAATTTTTTGTTTAAAATGTTTTCTGATAAAACTACTTTAAAAGCACTTTAGCATTTTATAAATGGTAAAGAAGTTATAAAACAGCTCAGCCCTCTCTCTTTTGTTCCTTAACATCTACCATTTTGAAATGCAACATACTTTTTCATTTGTCACCTTGAAGAGAAATAGGCAATGGCGTTTGCCTCACTCTCAAACATCCACACCTCATCAGTGTAGATGATCATAGAATCATAGGATGCCCAGGTTGGAAGGGACCTTGAAAGATCCTCTAGTACACCATTTTGTGAGAAAGGGAGCCCAGATGAGATTGTCTAGTGCCCTGTACAGTTGGACCTTGAAAACGTCCAGTGATAAGGACTCTGTCACAGCCCTGGAGAGGTTGTTCCAGTGAGTGATTGTCCTTACTGTAAAAAAATTTCTTTCTTATTCAAGATAAAACCTCTCCCAGTGCAACTTGTACCTGTTGCCCCTTTTCTTTTCCATGTGGCGCCTTGTAAAGAGAGAGTCTCCATCTTCTTTGTAGTCATTAAACATGATCTTAAAACATGATTCTTCTTTAGAATGAAATCAAATTTCTGTAGGTACTAATTAAGTCATTTAATCTCCTATTATATTGTCTTCTATTGAGATATTAACTAAAGGGAAGGCTACAATTCAGATTTGATATGATTAATTTCTGCAAATTTTTTTTTTCTAGTGACAAATAAATCATCAGTAATTATATTATATTTTGAATTCAGTCTGAGCAAGAAATCTATCAACCTCTAATTTATAGGAAAATTGCTTCCTACTATTTTGTATCTTATAAGTTATTTGGCCCAGATCTGGTGATCATATACTCTTCTTTTTTTTTTTTTTTATTAAGAGCAAATATGTTTGTATTTCAACCTCTCCTTTCCCCTGTTCAGTTCAAAATATCTGATATTTCTTCAAATCTGGACACTTCAAACCCCAATGCTAAAATGTTGCATATAAAGTAATTTGTGGTTTTAAACTTTGGTTTCCACTCTCCCGTATAAATGCAAATATAATGTTTTCCATTAGAATAACTCTGCCTTGTGCCTTTTTAATAGAGGCATTGGAGACCAAAAAGTATAGTAGAATCCATTTTGATAATATTGCATCTTCTCTCTGGGCTCCAATCTAAATACTTCCATCTGTCAGATTTCTTATTTAATATTCTGAATAATGGCAGTTGCAGGGAAAAAAGGGAACAGTCATCTTTATTTCACTTTCTTTTGCCAGGCTTTGGTGGTCTTACAGTTTCTTCTTGGATTGCAGAAATGTGTGTGTAAAGATTTATACTCTTTTCCTTTGCCAATTTGTCTCCTAGAAATCCAAGGTGTCATTTGCAAAAGTTCATAACCAAATATATTTTCTAACATTAAAAAATAAAAAATCCAGCTTTTCAGCCTCAGATCTCTGCTAAAGTGGAAGGAAATATATAAAGACAAACTTGGGAATATGAAATTAAAAACCATAGAAGATCTCTTTCTCTTTGTGTAAATGCGTGAAACAGGACACTTTCATTGTCTTGATATCAGCCGCAAATGCTGCTGCCACCTCTGACATTGTCTAAGTGGATATGGAGCACCCAACAGCTCCCAGGTTAGCCCGTAAACTGATAAATTCCTGTGGCATCTGCTGGGAAAGGGAGGGAAATGGTAATCAAGAAGTTCTGGGAAACTGAAGGGTCAAAATACCACATGAAAAAGCAAGTTTCCATTTTTAAAACTCCACTTTCTAGTGAACCTTGCTAAAGCAGCAGTTGGTGAGGATCCACCTTTTTGAACTGTTTTATTTTTTATGTGATTCAGCCCTCTATTGCTGTGAGTTAAAGACGTGATGTGTAAGGTTATAGTTGAGTAATTTGCATCAGCTTTTTTTCACAAAGCACATCTGAAAAAGAACAAAATATTTCTGTTCCTTTATTGTTTAATTCTAATTTTAACATCCTAAAATATTTTCTATATTTTTAAATTGTTTTGTCTCTCTGCTTTGTCAGATGTTCAAAATGCCAAGGAAATACAATATCTAATACACAATGGAATATCAATATCAACATATCAAAGCCTGCCCCCTCATCCAAGGTTTTCTTAGTAGTAAACATTAAGAAAATACAGAGAAATCTCCCAGTGTGTCCGATATAAGAGTCCAAAACCCATGAACTCTGTAATGGAAAGTAAATAAATGACTGTCCTTCACTGCCAAGCCGTTAATCCATAATGTGGAGTTGGCCCCTGTTGTTGTCAACACTGATATATAAATCATATCAGCCAAACAAGACACAGGCTGACCCTTTATCCATTGCTTAAGCCCAGTGCAAACATCTATAACGCCTAAAATAATTTTCCCCCACTTTTTATCCGCCTCTTCCCATCTCTCTCACTTGCTGGTTTCTATTGGGATAGGAAGAGTAGAAAAGTGTGTGTGAGCCTGTTTGAAGAGTTGTACAAAGAATTTTCAGCCCAATTTCCTAAACCAAAGAGGTTTCAGTAACTCCACAATACCCACCATCAGTCTTTCACAACGCCGTGGCTCCCGCTGCTCAGGACTTCTGGAACAGAGGAAGAGGAATATGGAGAAAGCAGCTTTGCAAACCAGAGGTCACATACATAACCAGGGATGACAGAACAAAAGCTATACTGGAAAGATAGGGGTAGAGGTCCCCTTTCAGAAAGACCCTATGAGACCAAAATGAGAAGACCAAGGAAGGAAACAGTGGCTGAAAGAGTTAAGGGGAAAGAAGACTGAGGGAAATGCACTAAGGCTGAGTCTTCAATAAGACCCACGGTAAACACTTGAAAGTCAAAGGAAAGAGTGCTGGTCATTTAGGTATCACTGAAAGCAGTTCCTTAATATGTTCCCTAAGTTTCATTTAAGTCAATGAGTGAAATATACAGTGACTTTCATATTAGTTGGACAGGGCCCTAAGTGAAAAGGGGCATGAAATTAACTGAATTTTGTCATTTGTAAAGTTCCTGCTGAGCTCATTTCAAAATCAAAGCCTAGAAGCATAATTGTGTTGCTTGTTAAAATAATGGAACAAATATTGAGAGAAAAATAGCTAAATCCAGGGCAGTAGAGCCAAGAGCAAAAAACCAGAGCATGGGTATATAAAGAACAGATCTTGCCTTACAAACCAGACTGCCTTTTTCTAATAGAATTACAAAGGGTCAAATTCTGCTGTTTGCAAGGGCTGACTTGCACTAAAGGAACCACCAAAGTCTACCCCGGTAGCAGTTACCTATGTGAGTAATGGTCCTAAATGATGAGCTATAATTAGCAGATGAAGGGAGAGCAGTAGATTAATATTGTGCCCCATGACATTTTACTGATCAAGGGTAAATTTCCAGATCAGTTTTGTGATGCAGGAACCGAGATGTCAGTTGGAGATTTTCAGTTCGGTTTGTGCGTAGTAGTGTCAAGTGAATTAATATCCTGTGTAAAGTGCTTTAACAAAAAAAACAGTTACAAATGGCAAAGTACAGCTCTCTGCAAGAGGCTTAGAGCACCATGTCACTGTGACTTTATTCAATCATAATTCCAAAAGGAAGAAAAACATTTAAGGGCAATTCTCATACTGAACTATAACATTGGCAATTTGATAATTATGCTGTGAAAGTGAGAAACCTGAAAAGGTGTTAACAGGTATGTGGGGAAGTGGTATGTGAATGGGATTTAAGAATGCAAGAACCAAAACAGTTGGCCTGCACTTATGAGGTGAAAAGGTTGGGGGAAATACTGATGCAAATGCTCAGGAGCCACATGGAAATCCCTCATTTCACAAACCAGGCTGGTCAATAGACCACTTAACAATGACAAGTTCCAATACCCACTCACATGGAGAAATGTATAAAGCTATAAAGATATGCATCAAGTTGGAGGGAATTCAGAGAATGATAATGTAATCAGACCCAGGCAGAAATGTATCGGGTTTTGTGCAGTAGATAAAGGGGAGATTATCTACAGTAATATAGTTGTATCCATACCTGTCTACAAATGTTTGATGAAAGAACAATGTAATGATTTATCTTCAGATGTATGGCATGAAACTGAGAGGGGAAAATGTAAGACACTGTCTGGAAGAACTTTGACTGTGAAATGCAGTAGTTCATTGGGTGGAACAGGTCATCTTATGCATGATGACTGACTTGATCTGGTATAAAGGCTGTGCATGTGACACATCCTCTATGGGTAGCAGAGATCCCACAGCAGCATCAGAAATCCAGTAATCCCTGATTTAGCCAGGAGGTTCTTGTAGTCCTCCTTTGTCACTGTCTGGTGCAGCAGAAGATTTAAGGACAGAGTTAGGCATGAAATATTCTGCTGTTAACTGTTAGCTATTGCTAGAAATTATGGGATTTTTTTTCTCCCTGAGATCTTTTTCAGAGTTTTTAAGGATTAATAAATCCTTATTTACTCAGGTAATCCTAGTAGGGAATCAACAAAAATATTTACATAATTTTTCCCATGTGAGTTCATTGTGGGTCCAGAGTTTGTATTTTCTCCTTGCTCTTCAGCTGGTCTAAATTATCATCATACTTTTGAAATCAACTGTACTTAAGCACCTGCCACTTCCAGGTGTCCATTATTTACCTTTTTTTGTTGTTGTTGCCAGTGCCAAGAAAGAAAAAGGGATCATTTGCTAGTCCCTTTGACAGCAGGGAGTGGGAAAATGACAAAACCCTATGTGCTATCTTATATGATCATCTAAAACTCAGGTATGGAGGAGAGGTCAGTTATTTCTAGTGTGACAAATAAGCTTCCACATGGAGTTCTTTGATAAGGCAGAACACATACCGGACAGAAAGAGAAAGAGCATGAGCCTCCATCCCCTTCATACAGCTATTGTGTTTGGCCTGCAGTACTTGGAATCAAGTGGAAAGCCAGGCTGGAGTGGAAAAAAATATCATCTACCCATGTCCTTTTTAAAGTGATGCTTTGTAGTAAATTGCTTTCTGTTTAATTTGGCTTGTGCTAGCAATGCTGCACTTGGTGAGGCAGCGTGACTCCAATCATCTTCAGCGTGAACAGGATCAGCCTATGTGTTTCATTGTTGTCGTGGAGTAGCTGGAGTGCTAGTCCTTTATGGCTGGCCCCTATGCATGCAGCCAGTGGAAACTTTATCTTGGAAAAGACTGTAGCATTGCTTCTGAATAGCTTGCTTGGAACACTAAAATAAAAATAAAATAAAAAATAATTTTGACTGAATTTTGATGCTGCACCTACAAAACCAGGAAGTAGCTATTATTGTTACACTGCAGCATTTTTGTCTTCCTAACTACACTGAATTTTAGAAATATTATGAATCTGTAGGGCGTAAGATTATATTTAACAAAAAAATTCTTTGTGTCCACAGTGTACTGTCTTGTGTTAGGATTTGGTGACTAGGATATAGCCAAAATGATTGTTCAATTATTTCTTAAATTAGATCATTCAGTAGTGAGATAAACAAGCTGCCTGGCAGTATGGGTTTTGGTTGATGAGGAAATAAGTGAATACAAGAAGAAAAGCTTTGATCTTCAAGCACATCTTTTTCCAGAGCCACAATGAAGGATTGATGTTCTAGCCTAGACTAATCAGTCACACTGATTTTGTGCACAAATATTAATGAACATACAAAATAACCCAAACTATTTTCAGCAGATCAACAAAAACTCATTCTGAATTTAACTATCTAGAAAAAAAGAATGTTCATTTGTTTCTATATAATTTGCAACCATAGCTTTGCAACAAGAGGAATGTTAAATTGCTGGAAAGTTTTCTGGAATATTAAACACTGCAATTCTATACCCAGCAGATATCAGAGCGTTGTAATCCCACTTCTTAGTGAATAAAAATCTTCTCTGGGCAGCACTTTTTTATTCTATCTTGGATTAGTCTTTCACACCTAATTGAATTTCATGTGTCGACTTTACAGAGCACAAAGCACTGCCTCTGAAGGTAGTGGAATCGCTCCCAAAAATTTCAGTCAAGTCTGAAGTAGCCTTGCAAGGACTAAGTGTAAGAAAAGCTTTCCAGGAGTTATGGCAGCTATATATAGATCCATTGTCCATCCTCCAGCAAATACGTAGTGCCGGAAGAACCTCAGGGATGGAGACGGTAAGTTACAACACTGAAAAGTTATGGTTACCTGTCCCTAGGTGTTTTAGATCTGCTTTGACCACTTTCTGCCTTTGGTGAGTGCATCAAACCAGGCTCTGCATGTTTCAGGAGAGGCATACAAGGTAACTGGAATATTAAATATATACTCGTCTGTAAAAATAAACCAGGTGTCTCTCCTCACTGGCACTTACTGGTGACCAGCATATTTATGCAGGGTTACCAGGAGGACTCATCCTACCCCTTACTCTGTTGTTGCCCTGGTGGGCTAAGCCAGCAGGGATGTTCCTCCAGGAAAGATTAAGGTGCGTATATCTGGATATTTATACATATCCAATAATCAAACTCATGGGAGTGTAGGAAAACATCCCCTACCTTACCTCAGCCCGTAAGGAAAGCAGAAAGGTGTAGCAGTGACCTCTGGGCGCTGGAGTTACAATATTTGCATTACCTCTGCATTGCCAGATGGCTGTACCCCCAATGATGAAGCCAAAAATCATGACCACCACTTTTTGGGTCATAGCAAGTTGTCTCAGGCATAGACCAATCTTTGACTCCCATTTTCAAATATTGTTAGCTAACACTTTTCAACCTCTGCAACAATGAGGTCACCTGTTCCACAGAAAAAGGCCTATTTGTATTGATTTTCACTGAAAAAGAGATCCTGATGTGCTAATTTGTCTATGTGCAAAGAACTAGCACAAGTATCAGCATAAGTATGAATGAAGTCTTGCAATAAGGAATTTAAAATTCTTCCCTCAGTCATTAATTTTTAAGTCTAATTTCAGCCCAAGCCAGTTTGAAATAGCTGTAGCACGAACTCCCCAGAATACCTTTTTATACTGGAAGTACCACCTCTACCTTAATCAAGTCATTCCATATGGTACCAATGTAACACCTTCAACACCTTTATCTCTGGTATTGGAGATACAATGCATCTTTTCTATAAAATTTTACTTTTAATATTGTGTTTCTGAAGAAGAAGGTAGGTGCCACCAAGAGCACCTTTTGTGAGAATTCAAGGGAGATTTTTATAAGGAGGGAACCTATTGTCAAGATCCTTAAGCTGAGAATCTGTTCTAGCTGAGCACTGCAAAACATTAAGCAGATACCAGAAGGCAGTAGAAAGTCTTCCTCACTCTCTGAAATTGGATAATGAACAATTTTACTTGGAGATAGGCAAAGTCCATAGAGACTAGAGGGACACCACGCCTCTCAGCAGTGTCCTACCTGTTCAGCTTTCAGATCTTTTAACAGAAAACTTTGCTAAATGCTTTGGCTTTGACAAAACTGTGGAAAACTCTTCCACTAGTGATTCTTGGACCAGTAGTTGGAATTGCTGTAATCACTGTGCCCAGGAAAGGCTCTGAATTCCTCCTTAATGCCTATTTGCTATTTCCATAATGTTCCTTAACCCGCCTTGGAGAGTGGCCTCCAGATTCAAGATCACAGTTTTGGTTGGTTCTCATGACTGGGAGATGAAACACAACTCCCCTCTTTCATCTGAAAGGAGATGTAACGGAAAGTCATGGGCTTCCATTCCCAAGCAGGGGCAATTTCCCACTCAGTGCAGAGGCAGAAATGACTGGGAGAGGTTTCTTTCGCAGGAGTTTGGAGGGGTCTGTGGGAATGCAGAAAAGCTATCAGAAAGCAAAACTGCAACACGGACAAAGCTTCTGGAATACAGTTCCAGCTGAAAAAGGTTTGAAACTGACAGCAGACATTGCCTTTTCTTGTGTTTCCCTGGACTTAATAAGTGCTTTTTGAGGAAAGTGCACTGAATCAGAGAAACTTCTGACTCCACTACCACTTTTCCTCCTAACATTAGGCAGCCTCGAATTTTTTGCTGACTTTTCAGTTTTAAAAGTATCAATGTCTTTTATAGTTTAAATAGAAGATTGTTTCCCTATAGGATCTCTCCTAATTGAGCTCCTGTATACAAACAAAAGGGACCTGGATTTTGTTTTAGCCTTGTAAATAAGAAGCCTTGGATGTGATCCAGCTATTCAGCGAGGGAGCCAAATAATTGACAGTCTGGTCACAGCTGGCAGCCACACCAGTAGGGTTCCAAAATACGAGGGGAGGAGGGAGTGCAAGTATAAAATATATGCTTTTTACAGGATAGGTTCTCACTAAAATAACAACTAGTTCTTCAGCTGTAGATCTCAGAACTCTATAGCTAAAAGGAATAACTCTCTGCTGATGTACTGAATATACTGCTAACTAATTCCTGCATAATGCTTCCCTTCCAGCCAGAGCCATCTGAAAGTCAACCTTTTCTCTTTTGCAAAGGTTGCTGATTTTTACCTTCACCTAGAGGTTTGAAGATGGCAGTATCTGATCCTTACCTGTGTAAATCTTGACTTAAAGTGGTGGCTATTTTGATCAAATAATTTATTAATACACTCTTAAGTCTGCACAAAAGTTTAAAATTTAGAAAACTAATGTCAAAGTGAATATTAAAATGATAATGCCCAAGAAGTGCATGGGATCTTATACAAGTGTGAATTGTATTTCTCTTATAGGTGTTCTGATGAGCCTCATCTTTATCTCCTTCCATTTTCTTGAATTTGTGCACATCCTTGAGACACCCACTGTGCTGTCTGGCTAGTCAGAATGCTTCCTGAGTGGCATTAATAATATTTGTTTCAGCACTGAATAACCTTGAAAGGGGTATGAGAGGAGTAAAAAAGCATTTAGAAGCTTTTATAAGGTGTAGTTGCAGGTTTTATTTTAAAGTAAATGCTTAATGTAGTTTCAGTTTCGAAGAATCTTACCAGGTGCTGGTTTTATTCAGTATGCAATAGTAAAGTATTGCAATGTCTAAACCTCTTTCAGATGTTCCTAAATGGTCTTACAGAACCTTATTGTTATTTTTAAACAAATGCATCCATTCAAAAGATAAATGTACAAGATCTGCTGGTATTGAGTGGAATCAGAGAATCATAGAATTGTTCGACTTGGAAGACCTTAAGGATCATCTAGTTCCCTCTGCCTTGGGAATGTTTCAGTCTGGCTTTGTTTTATACATGAAAAACTTGTGTGTCTGGCCTTTTTCCCAAGTTATTTTTCCTCCATCTGCTTGAGCCTAGATTATAATGTCCCTCACATGAGTACACAGCAAAAACCTTTACAGAGGTATGCATCTACAAGTTTCACAATTACAAGGGGAGTTATTCTGTTGAAAATTAGTTCCAGGGATAGTAAGCAAACACCAAGTATCATTTCAGGAATGGTATCTTCCTTTGGATTTCTCCTGCTTATTTTCATTTTGAAATGAACACATTTTGCTTTTTGTAAAATTTTGCCTTGTTTTTGGTTGAGAGTCTCACCACATTTTGGATATATATGACATGATAAGGCAAATCCACAAGATGGGGATTGAAATGAGGAGTTGTTTAGGTTTCTTATTGGCCTGAAGAGTTATTAACAGTAACAGAGCTCTGTCACATTCACAAGCTAATGCAAAAAAATAAAAAAGAGAACTGTGCTTTCTTCTAATCTTTCTCTCTTGTCTAATAACTTAATTCTTTAGCTCTAAGCTGTACAGTAATTGCCACAGGTTTTGATATTGAAATATCTCATTCCTTTTCACATGAAGTTTTAGGAAGAAGTCTGAAAGTGGACAGAAGTTGTTGGATTTCAGCTTAAATGAAAGATTTAGCCATCCACAATGAAAAAAAATGGTTTAGTCCTTGCAAATGTTGCAGAGACTAGTTACAGTACCAAAAATAATAAAAGAGAAAAATAGTGGGTGATAGAAAGGCCAGAATAGGGCTGTCAAATTTTAAATTTTAACATATGGACTGCTCACTCCCTGCTCTGGTTGCTAGTCATTCCCAGATGGTGTCTTTAGTGAGTGATGGTGAGGGGAAAGGAGCAGGTGGCAATGGCAATTTTTTTTTTTTTTTTTACATATATCAAATTAAAATTCTGTGTTCTATATTAAAAAGAAGGAAGAGAGAAAAAAAATATAGGAAGTACAGGAGAAGGTAATGCATAACTTGGATTTTGAGATTGAAATTAAGGAAATCCTATTGTTACAGGCTGATGAGACAGGATCAGAGTTTGGATCCAGATCTAAGATCCCTCATAAGTGGTAGATAATAGCTTTCATGTAGGGCCTCGTTCAGCCCATAGTACAGCATGCCCCAACAATTGCAGGAAGAAGGTGCTCACCAGAATTGAGTTAGTTTCTCGTTTGGTGCACAGTGCATCGGAGCTCTCAAACATGCTTAAGGATAGTTTTGCATACATGTTTAAATGTGTTTGTTTAGATGGAAACCTGCCAAAGAGATGATGCTTGCAGTTTTTGTGCTGAACATCTGAATTTATGATGTCATGGATGATACTGATCTCTTTAAGCCTAAGGATATTTTTTGCAAGAGGTTTTTTATGAGAAACTTCCTTTCACTTCTCTTTGTTAACTCTTTCATGTGCACCATGTCCTAGTTTACAAAGTGATTACATCTCCAGGTGCTGACTCCAGCCTTTTACTTACAGTGAGTCCAATTGCTCCTTCACATCTGGCAGCAGGAGCTCCTGCTCCACAGTACATGTCTCCATTGTTCTTCATGTTTGTGTCCAGGTGTGCTTCTAGTTTGCAAGGTTTTTCCAGAATATAACATTTCTTTATGTGATATAATAAGCCTAATCCTTGTTTTTATTTCCTTATAATTTTCAGTAATGATCTAGCATTTTCTCAGTCTTTCTAACCTAGCTGGTTGAGAATCGAATCTTATAATTAAAAAAGATAAAAGGCAGCAAATTACCTGTGTGTCTCTGTTACAGACTTAGCTTCTTGGTATGTAAACACTAGTAAATCTATTAATCTTACCCTGGTATACTTACCTTAGTAAAAGTATGTACCTCTTTTGTTATTGTCAGAAATCCTGGATGCCATGTCTGCCTTTAATCTCTCACCTAAATCAGAGCTAAGGAGAACAGTAAGATGTTAAGGAGATCATAAAGGAAAGAGTTAAATTTCTACTAAACAATCATAGCACTTAAAATGTTCTTTTTTTGCTAGTCTGGACAAGACTCAATGGCACAATTAAAAAACATTGAAATGAACCTCAGAGCTTTGTAAAATCCAGCATTGCATAATATATCTCATGATCATTCTAAATCACTGCCATGCAGTGGGTAAAAGCTCTATCTTTTCTGAATCCAAGGCAACTTAAAGGGAGTATTGATTTTCCCTTTACTGAGAAATGAGAGTCACATATTAGGAACGAAAGCTGCAGACACAATATAATGACCTTTCTCCTTGGCTTCTCTTTTCTAACACAAACAGAATCATTTTCATTGCTAGAGTGGATATTAAACAGTAAATCTTGTAGCAATGTATTTGCAAGTGTCTGTGCTTGTTTTATCCAATTAGCATACTTATCACAAGAGCAAAAAAAATTAGTAGATATGGCTTTTAATTTCAGAAGATATCAGTTCCATCCACAAAAACATTGAAAAGTCTCCAGCTGGAGGTCTATTCCATCTGTCACAGTACTGGAGGGAGGAGGGGTGCATTCTCCCTGCAATTTTAATGCTGATGCATGATTTAGAGTAAATGGGTAATTTCACTGAGGGCAGAGGACCTTGGCTGACCTCTATTTTATTCTATGCATGTTTTTGTAGCGCAGCCCCACATATACTTATCTATTAAATGGTGTTTCAGGTCACAGACATGTCAGTATTCTATTTACTGCTTTAATTACATAGAATTTAAAACAAACTTATCAATACCTGACACATTACCTTAGGGGGAAATATTCTAACTGTGAAGCAGCATGAGAGCTATACTAAACCTACCTCAAACAAAAGCTTAAGTTTCCAGCAAAGCCATTAAGGGCAGATTTTGTTTTTACACCTGCTGTGTTTCCATCTAATCACCTTTCGTGAGAGTGTTTGAAACAATGGGCTGAAGCTACACATGCTTCCAACTTTTTGATGTTTAGTTCCTTTCCCCCTGATTTAAACTAACTGCAATTTCCCCCTGGTTTTCACTTCTTTTCAGTTAAAGTTGCTCCTGAGTCAGCAATGTGTGTGCGTGTGTCTGAAATGACATCCTTGACCTCTTTTCTCTGCTGATGGGGAAAAATATGGTGGAATTCTCATGGTGGAATATTTGAAATGCAACTCAATGCAGACATCCATTTAGTCCAGCTGTAAGTCAGAGTTGTGGCACAGCACCAAGAGAAGAAAAAAATAGATGCATGAAACCTGGAAGCATCACAACTCATTGTGCTCCTTGCTTCTGTCTTATTTATACATTTGTAAGGAAGCTCATGTTTTTGAAAGTCCAGGAGTTGCCTGGCAATGCACATGGCTGGTAAAAAACAAGGTGGCTGGTAATTTGAATTAATTTGAATAAGATTAATTTGAATTCCTTGTTGGCACCTTTAGTGCTTCAGACAGCATCCCTCTTTTGTAAGAGGGGTAAATACACAAGGAGAGACAATGTCTGGTAACTTTGAACATGGAATTTTGTTAGAATAGAAAAAAAGAAGAATTAATTGCAAGTAATTTTGTTACTCTTCAGTGTGCTGAAGAGCTTTTGACTACAATCTAGGCTTCCTATATTACAAACCTGGCCATCGGCCAGATCACAGGAGCAGTCAGTTCTGAGCAACTTGTTCTTTTGGCTTATCAAATCTTGACCATGCAGGTTCCTGTTCAGGGCAAGAAGAGTTTTCTTTTACCAGGTGCCCCTGGGATAGTCAAGCAATCCAAGTGAGCTGAGGACCACCTGGGAAGTGTCTTAGCATCAACAAAGTCTTGACACTCTGCTACAGATGTTGATGTTTGCAGTTGTTAGAAATTCTTTTTCTTAGTCAGTTTTCTTAGGTCTGTGCATCGTGCTCTCAGAAAAAGTAACTTACAAGAAGTCAGAGATAAGAAAACTGCAGAGTTCCTGGACAGTCAGGATTTTATTTAAGGCACAAATACATCTCGGTTGCAGGCCATATAGCTTTGGTGTACCTCTCAGTAGAGAAGATGGATTCACTGGTGACTTACATAAAACACAGACATGCCATGTGAGCTCCAGTTCACCATCTTTTGGGGTATGCAGATTTCTTTGTTACTTTTCTAACTTATTCCATGTCATAGGTTTTATGTGACGTGACCAAAGTTTATGTTTCTAAAGTTTGTAATTTGCACAAACTTGCCACCCCTAATCTTTCTGAAGCATCAGGAAAGATGCTTTCATTTCTTCATGACTGGATGTTTGGATCTAGTATAAGGAAAATCTAAAGAATACACACAGTAACCAGTAAAACATTACTAAATAAATATGTTTTACCTCTCTGCACTTTTTCTTCTAGGGCCTGGGGTATAAAAGACTGGAAGGTTCACAGTCCTTGATTGACTTCTCAGTGATGTTACTTACTTTCATATAATGAAACAGCTGTGTGTTTGGAAACAACACAGCAGATTAGAAATGGAAATGCGGTCACTAAACTTTGTGGAGTATTTAATCTGTTTTGTGAAACTGAGTTTGGTAACTCTTGCACCTGAATTGCATTGCTCTTTTTCCCTTTTCCACGCAGATGTGTTTTGGTAGTTTCATTACTGAGCGCATAGGTACCTGAGGTCTCTTGGGAGGGAATGCTGAGAAAAGTTGTCCAGTAGCCTAAGACAGCCACTGAGAAGGGGTAGTCTAAGGTAGCAGTAAAAGCACATTTCAGAGTCTAAGGCTGAGAAAGCCACGGAAAGAACACCCTTAGTATGCCTAATGGGATCCAGCGAAAATTATGATGGTTCTCTCAACGGAGAGAAGAATTAGGAAGGCTACCTTTACCAACAATAGTTTTTGGGAAAATCTAGGGATAAGCTCCCCATGAATGGAGCCTAAAAGAAAAAGTGTGGGGAGAGGAAACATAAGTTTATATCACAATGATTTTAGAAAAAAGCTCCCACGGGATAGAAGTAGCATGTTGAATGTGGGAGGTTATGGAAGAACTTGTGACAGCATCTCTAGCTAGGGGGTTGGAGTGAGAGCCAAGCTGTAAGCGGTTGGCTGATTGGAGCCAGTGAAGTGAATGAAAAAGCCTCGGGGACAGATCAACAGGGAAGGAGCAGAGCTTCTGCTGGTTGATTACCTGGGCCTACAGCACAGACACTCAAGAGGGAATTCCCCTTTGGCTTCAAGGGGAATATAGCATTACCGTGTGACCCTGGAGGGACTGGCATACCATTTGTGTTGGAGAGGCCAATCCACCTACTTGCAATGGAAGCTGAGGCAGTGAACACACTGCTGAAGTTGGATAAATTCAGATTAATTTTAATTGCAAGTTCAGCCATGGGTTTGGGGGGTTTTTGTTGAGTTTTTTTTTGTCTGTCAGCATCTGATGATTATCAGTTCTAAGCCTTAAGAATCACATTAGTTACAAATGTAATTTGTCTCTAATGATCTATTTGTGTATTTCAGTGCCTCTTAATCCTGTTACCAATAGATTGTATCGGTTAATACAGAATGGTAAATATAAATGAGCATGGAAACTACTGTTGCAGTAATCAAGATGAAAATTACAAAGAGAGCCATCATGTTTCACAGCACGAGCAGAGTGGCTGAGGTGGGGAGAAACTTGCCCGCTGTCCCTAAGTAATCCACAACTAGCGAGTATGTCATTTCGGGTTTGTATCTTCATCCTTGTGCGTACCATGTAGAAGAGCAAAACTTGGTATTATTATTTGGTCTTCCTCAGCATGGGAGTCCTTGTGCTCCTTCGGTGCCTGATTATTTGAACAGCTAACATTAGAAATAGTAGCTTTCTAAAGCTACTTTGCAGGACAAAAACCTGTGCCTTTATTTAATCTCGGTTGTTGTTGGTCCATTAGGCCATCCATCACTTCTTAGACCTCCCAGGAGCTAGCTCAACACCGCATCCATCAGTTACATTTCCTGTTTTAGTGTTTTCTGTCAATACAACACAATAATATTGAGGTATATTACAGGCAGTTTTACATTGCAGAGCTAACTAATATAATTCAAGATAATGAGCTCCCATTAACTGTTTGGAAAACCAAGTCTGCCTGAAGCACAGGGTATATTAGAACATCTAAGACATACAGCTTTTGTCTGACAAGGGGCCAATAGGAGTGAGACATACATTTTTTAGAAAGTGCAGAGCCCTTGGAATGATATAAAAGGTAGTTTTCTGCTATTTTTGGATTAGCCATGAAACAGCCCATAGTCTGCCATTACTGGATGCTTTTGAAGATTGTAGTTACATTGCCATTAACAGCATAAAATGTGGGAGTGATGGATAATTTGTTGTGGTTAAAGCTGAGTGTGGTTACGCTTACAGTAATCAAGTGAATGTCATCCATTTTGAGAAAAAGCATAACACTTAGGGTTTTTTAATTAAGGTAAGAAGATGAGTGTTTGTACTTGTCTTACTTTTAATAGCAGAACATGAGATACCAGTGGATAATTTGTTACTGTTGTTAAAATTGACAACATTTACCTTAAAGGAATATTGTATACAAGCCACCTTAACTCACATTTCATTGTGAATACTTCCTAAGCTGCACTACATAGTGTGTTTGTTTTTCTTTCAATCTGAGCACTTGTAAGGCCACACAGATGGGTGACACAGGGGATCCAGCAGAAGTCATAGCAAGACAAAATTTCTCTGTGAACTTATAATGAAAGTTCACATCTGCTTCCAGGGGTTGAATTGAGGTTGCACTGACAATTTTGTTTTTCCTTTTTTTTTTTCTAACTTTGAAGTCCCTGGTATAGCAATTGCAATAGTAATCCCTCTATGTACTTCTAAATGTCATTTCTTATAGTTTTCAGACGTGAAAAAAGTTAACACAAAAATGTTTATTTTTGGACTGTACTGATCTCTGCACCTGTTATCAACAAGGCAGAGATTTTTAGACTCATCACTCACACACAGTACTACTTCTTGAACCATCAAACTGTGTTTTACACAGAACGTGTTTTGATACTTAGTAATTCAGCTCCAGGAGAATGTGGTCTGAACATCCTTTGCTCTGCTTATCCTTCCTTTTGCCACAGTTTTCCCTCTTTTACAGTTCTCGTTTCTCTCCTGTCCCTCTTTCCCTTGTCTCTTCTGCCAGTCCTGACCCTCCGCTCTTGTTTGTGCTTTTTCCTCCATCCTTGGTGCCTGTCCATAGAACCATAGAATGGTTTGGGTTGGAAGGGACTTTCAAAGATCATCTCGTGCAATCCCCCTGCCAAGAGCAGGGACATCTTGCACTAGATCAGGTTACTCAAAGCCCTATCCCACCTGAGAGACTGAAGCTTGCCTAAGGGAGATGGAATCGTTACAGAATCTGCAAACATCGCCAAAGGTAATGCGTTACCCTGCCTTAAATCTCTCATTCAGATCTGCCTGCTTTGACATGTCTACTAAACACTTGGTGGCAGTTGGGTGCTGTGTCTGCAGTGTCATTCAAGCGTTGTTCAGAAACATTTCACTGTTTCCTGTTTCTCCTTCACTTCATTATATCTTCTTATTGCCTCTCATCATTAAGTTGTCATCATGAACTCTCTTGGGCACAAAAAGTGTCTTTCTTTCTTGCATAGTGCCTTGCAGGAGCAACACTGCAGCAGCACAGATGTTGATTGATATAGTATTTTAAAATGAAAGCAAACATCACAAACATGTAACCTTAAAAGCCCAAGGATAGGAACTTCCTGAATGGAGCTCTGGACCAGGTTATTTCCTGTCATACTACACCTCATTGCTTTCTGAAACCTACCTTCCCTAAAGTATTTACCAAAATTATCTTGCAGTCTGGACCTTCAATACCTTCAAGGGGACTGAGGGCAGGAAGTCAGCCTGAATCACTCTCATAGTTGTTTAAGCCTGTAAAAATGCATCTACTCCCTGTTGTCTTACATGTAGTCCTCAACCACCCATAGAAACACCAAGGATAAAAAGCTGGGTTGCTCAGATGGTTATGTTTTCTTTCTGATTGAAAAATGGAATTGATGAAAATAGCTTTTCAGACGCAGTGGGAGTATCTGTAGATAAGTCTCAGCCTTATTTAAATTTGCTTTTGTTTTTCACTGATAACCACACTAATAATAAATAGATTTGAAATTTCACTTTCTATTTTCATCAAAACAAGTTAAGGACTGGCTTACAAAATCATTATTTTAAGTACTGTAAAATAATTGCATTTTTTAACTTTCTACACTCATTCTCCATTGTTCTGTATATTTTACTTTTTATTCCGTGTTATACTCCCTGAGGGCCAATTATATTCTGGTAAAGTTGGATAACCAATATTGTGAATACTCTTTTTTACTCTTGGGATTTAGTGCTATTCCTGTGTCAAGCAAGCACATATGCACACACACAGAATCAATCACAGTATTTCATGTTTTATTTTCATTGCATTAATTACATTCAAAAGCATGCTGCCAATCAGATTCCTATAATTTTTTATGGCTGTAGGTTCTGAAATCACTACATGCATTGACTTAGATGACTTAAAATACATTTGATACTTGCCACAAAACAGCAAATGCGAAGAATTAGACTTTTATTTAGTGTTGTAATTTACAAAAATTTGAGTTATTTTAGATCAGAGTTAAGTCATACAGTATTAACATCTAGAGAAAAGTTACATATGTATCTGAAGTTCTAGGTATCTGTTGTAGTTAGGTGTTATGCCACTTACAGTTTATGTAAAAGAGCACATCTTTCCCAGATTCTTCACTCCTGTATATGCTGTGATTTTGCTAGTGGACAAAGGGGATGGAGGTGGAGGGGAAAGATGAGGTCCGTTTACAAAGTAGGATTTTATCAGTGTAATTAAAGCACCTTTTGGATTTTAAAAAGCAACTGAATTTTTCTGGGATTATGTTCCATCCCAAAACTTCCATCCACCTTGCACATGCAACATGGTTCAAACTTAAGGGAATATACCACTCATTTCCCCTTTTCTTGAAAGCAGGGGACAGGTGGAGTGGTGGTAGTGGTGAGGGAGTTGCTTCTTTTTTGGTAAGAGGTGGCTAAAGTCAATAACATTTAGATAGGCCCTCACTTGTCCAGACAATAAGTGGATTGTGACGATGATGAAGAAATTGTGTCCAGCAGTTCCGTACAAATGTGTAAGCATTAAGTTTTTTTGAATGACAGTTTTCCAGCTTTTTAAATTTGCTTTATTTGTGAAACAAACTATTCTGGGAACAGAAATAACCTATTTTTTAAAGTGTGTCTTCACATATCCTTTCTTCCCCATCATTCAGAACACTGAATACAACAGAAAAGGAGAAAATTAATTATAAAAAAATAAAAAAAAATCTAGAAAAAAAGTCCACAGGCCCAAATCTGTAAACTACCCCATTCTCCCATGCTTTTGTCTCTGTGCTCCAGCTTTGCTCAGGGCTGTACTGTAGGGAGGCATCTCCGCCAGCAGCGATCCTGTGATCTGCCTGCTCGGCCTCCGAGAACAAATCCAGGCCAGCGCAGGCAGTGAACCAGTGACAGCTGCCAGTTCAGTGCAGTTTCTCTCCCTTTTTTTAATCGCTGTGACATGTTCAGAAGCACCGTGTGCCAAAGCAAGTATTGCATAGAGCAATTTTTCCCAGTTCCATATGCCTTGGCGCATCTCCATCAAGAACTGAACACCTCTTGCACCGCAGCTGGATGGTTCGCATGTGGACAGGTTTGAACAGCATCTGAAGCTGGAACTACTCATGGAAAGTTCAGTGCTTCCAATCCATGCAGAAAGGACTTTCTCCTTTCTCTGATGACCTAGATGTCAGTAGTTTGTGGGGTATCAGAGCACCCTATACCACAGTATTAAGAATAAAAATTTGCATTTTTTCCTAAGTATTATTCAGGTCTAAAGTGTCACCGGTGCATATGTCAGTATCAGGCTAGATTAAAACAAATAAGAACCTGGAGGAAGATTACTACTTTTACTTCTGTTTCCATTCTCAGTTTTTTAAGAAATGAAAAAAGGGATTTAGATTTGTGGCCAGGCATGTGGGATCCAAGGCTTTAAAAGTTTTGATTCTGTTCTGTGTGATGATGAGCAAAACTCTAATTCCTGGTGCCTAATTAGTCATTTCTACACTCTTTGCCACCACGTGTGCCCACAAACCTTTAAATCTCTTTGTGGGCATACTAAATTTAATAGAAATATAAAAATTTTCATGCAGTCATCACTTGCTAAAAATTAAAAGAAAAAAGAAAAGACTACTCCCATAAAAACTGAGCAAAACACAGTTATGAATCTGTGAGGACAGAAGAGTGAACCTGCTCTAGCCAGCAGGTTTGCAAATAGACGCCTCTTTTACTTGCTCTACTATAATTTCTGCTATGTATTTATTCTTTGCAAATAATCTATTGAAGGAGTGAGTCTATTGGCAAGAATATCTTCAGAAATAGCTATTTCTAAGAAAATACAGGAAAATATTTGCAGGTAGCAAATTTTAGACTTGGAGTTTTGAGCTGAATTCTAGAGGTTGTTTTCATCCAGCCAGGAAGCAGATACTCACTGCTACTTCAGAGACATTTTCCATTATTTTGAGGATGTGATAGTCAAAGAAAACTCACAGATTTGATGGTCTGAGAATTGCCCTTGCCTAGAAACACCCTGCTAGTGGTAAAGGAGCTTCAGTGACTTTTATCTCCCTCTTCTGTCTTCAATAAATAGCCCCCAATGAGAAAAATACAGCTGTAGATCAGTATCTATCTATTTAATCAGAAAAAGCCTGTGCTGCATTTTGAACTCATGTGAAGAGTCTGAATACCTGGAATTATCTGCAGCAAGTTTTAGATAATATATCAAAAAATCTGACATAGACTCAAGGAATGTGCTAGATCGTTCCAGCACTTTTTTACATAGCCATTAAAATTAATTAACATTTATAATCTTATGAATGAAATAGTTAAATATAATTTTAAAAGCTTCTTTCCTGAGACTTTGTAAACCATGTTTCAGAGACTTTCCACATCCGAGTTACATAATCCCTGTAAATAGGGAATATAAAAAGGAAAAGATGACAGACCTTTATCTATATGTAGCACCAATAGTTTCCATGGTAAGATAATGTTTTTCTCTTTCACTTTTTCCCTCATTTTAATCCCTAATTTCAGTCTGTTTGTTTGTTTGTTTCCAGCCACTATTTTTGTTAATTCTTTCAATTTGCTCCAGTCTCAGTCTTAACATTTTCTATTGCCATGGCTCTGCAGGCATCAGATGGTCCCTCAAAGCTCCAAAGGCTCTGGAGATACCACATGCAACATTACACTCAGACAGCAATGCAGTTTTTTCACCATATGTAGCAATAGAATACACTTACATGGATTTACACAGAGGAGAGATGGAAAATGCTTGGTGAATGTTCATAAGAGCACCAGCCCATGGAGAAGGAATGGCTGGGTGACAATGGGAGAAGCAGTTGCAGGAAACATGCAGGAGCACACTGGGTTGAAGACCTACCCTCCTTCACCCCCAATCCCCTCCCCCAAAAAAAAGGGAAATAGAAAAATAAGGCAGTTGAGAGGGAAAAGTATTGCTTCCATTGCTTTTCAGCCATTTGGAATTGTTTACTTCTGTTGTTAAAGTCTCCCATAGCTTTTCTATCAAGTCTGAGGAGCGGTGCTAAAATATTCAGAAGTAATTTAGGATGGGACAGGCTATTTGTGTGTATTCCCAGTTCCTGAGCAGCTTCATTCAGCCCAGCTGCAAGATGGCTGTGGCTTTTTGTCTCGCAGTCCTTTCCATCTTCACTAGCACAAGCAGCAGCACAAGATCAGATGTGCCAGCAGGCAGCCAGCTTAAGGCTGCGTGACGGCAAATATCTTTCAATTACTAAGGGTAAGCTGCTTGTCGCATGCCAAAAATTGTAACAATATATGACAAGAGAAGAAAAAGGGTGTATTATAAAAAGTAATCGCAGAAATTTATAAAAACCTGTTTTCTAGTGGAGCATTTCAGGATGAATAGTACAATGCAATATTGCTTTGGTTTTAAATTTATTTTTTGCAGTCCTGAAGTTAGCAAACAACATTTACAGATATGAAATGAAATCCTGAGACTTAAGCTAGCACAATGTTAGTTGGGATTTAGATTTATGTTTTTCAAGCCTGTCCTGAGGTGGTCTGTGTCCAAGATTTCTATTAAACAAATGGCAAAGGTTCACTGGGGTCTCAGTATTCTGAGAATTCATTTTGGTCCATCTTTGGCCCTACTTGATTTTATTTCTATTTTCCGACGAACACAATAAGTCTGTACAGCTGATAGAGTCAGGCTACATTTATTATCAGTCTCAGTTATCAGTTCACAGCAGGGACAGCTCAGTGGTTGCTGACTGAAACATAAGCCTCGCGTATGGGTTTTCTTTTTCTTTTTTTTTCTCTCTAGCTCAAAGGAAAATCAAACTGTGCCTCTTTCTAACTCGTTCCTCCCTAGGCCAGTTGCAGATTTTACTGTGCTTCTGCCTGCCAAAGGTGATGCTGGAAGTTAAAGGTGGCTGCTCTCACAGTAGATGTTGGTCCCATGTCCATTCAAAAACTTTGTAGGATTTCTGCCAGGGTATGGGTAATCAGCTTCTATCTTGATTAAGTACTTGCTTAGGTTTAAAAGTGCTGCCTATCGAAATCCCCTTTTCTGAAATCATGGTGTACCAATGAGATATGGTACTCTTTTTATTCCCAGACCTACGCACTCTCAGATACTGAACAGCTGGTATATTTTCTTTCTGAAATGAGTGAAGTGTTTTCTTCATTTACAAAATTGTAAAAGCCTTTGACTGCTAGGATGAAATGGGATGTACAAGTAAAGCACACTGTAAAAATAACAAAGAGAGAGCACCTTTTATGTTGTCTTTAAACCCAAGGCTTCCTTGTGTGCTCTGAACCTGCAAGTGCTATTGATTGGGAGATCAAGGTGCTGAGTCTGCCTGTGATTAAGCACTTTGTATTTACTGGTATCCCACCGGCTAATCAATTCTTCCTACCCTCCACATTCATTCCTATTGCCCATTAGAGCTATTACACTTCACAGGCTCATGTCATCATTTAAATAATAGCCAGTCCAGCCTGTGGACTGTCCTAAATGTGTGATGACTTCGGTAACCAGACCTTAGCGCAGAAGAAAAATCCAATAGCATTCCCTAATATTTTAATTGCTTAAAATCAGAAAGGCTAAAAGTTTAGGTCACAATTACATTCTTGAAGCGGTCTCATAAATTATTGCTGGATACACATGTATGCCCACTGGAGACAGTCTTGGGTTTTTGCCCTAAAGACTGATTTCTCTTATTTATCAGTCACTGTCCTCATTTCAGGAGAAAATAGATGTGGCTACATTACAACACAATTTCAAAATAGGGGATACTGAAGAAGTTACAACTTGCAACGTACCAGTAGGATTTACTCCAGTATGAGACCTAGCGTCTGTGCTTTTCAAAGCAGAGCTCCCAGCTCCTAGAGTTTCTGGCAGCTGGCTGATTCAGATACTCAGAAATACCTGAGGAAAAGATAATCTCTGAATTCACTTGTTCTTCACTCATTTAGGGTTTGAACAGGTTGCCAGGCATGTACTGCTCATTTACAAGTGACATGTGGTAGACAAGGAGATGGCTTCAAGAAGAGGTCATACAGAAGAAAGGTGCATGGCTTATTCATTGGTAAACAAGGTAAACATAGCTGCCATAAAAGCAATTACAAACCTCCTTCCTTCTCTACCTCTGCTAGAACCGGGGGAAAGTGGGTATCCTTCTGGTACCATAGGTCAAGGCATGGAGGGGTACTTCAGTTAGAGAGGCAGGGAGGAACAGCAATTCCCAGTAAGACAGCAAGCCTGTCTGTTCTAGGTGAATTTATTTTATTCTTGGCCTCAGGACAACAATTTTTGCTACTCTGGTGAGAAGCCTTGAACTGGGTACAGAGGTTTGGTTCTTTCTATATAGCAGTCTCTCATTGTTGAAGTCAGTCGGAGACAAGGTATGCAGCTGAGCTCTAATCACCATTGAAATTCAAAGCAAAAAAGGGCTGCAACTTGGCAGAAAAGCAACCACTAATTTGGCAATACTAGATCTGAAATTAAGAGCAACATAGCTAGATGATAGCTTGTACTTAGTTGAATGGGCAAATTAGTGGGATGAGATGTGGTGAAGCTCTGTGACAGGTTTGTTGTAGTGTTTTTTACACAGATTCTTTTGAGGACAGTAAAAAAATTGCATAGTGCAGTGATTTGGTGGACTGAACCTTAATAACACAGGATATAAGACTGGATATTTATTTTTTCTGGGTTTGGTGTGTGGGACAGATACAGACTATTCTGAAATTTTACAATGGACTTCTAGGCTTTGACCTCAATCTTTGTTTCTGACACCACCTAGTAGAAGAATTATAGCATAAGTTCAGAAGAAAGTGAGGGAGTGGGGCATTTCATGGCATCTGTTTTACCTAAGCATTTGACATAACTGTTTTGGCCACCAGTCTAGCATGTGACTGATCATATGTGGGACGCCTGTTAAGGTAGAAGCTACTGGATATATTTTTCAGTTTATGCATGGTTTATGCGTAAAATACTGTTAGTGCCCTTCGCAATGATATGCAAAACAAGTACTTACCATTTGTTCTGCTCTGTCACACATGGTTTCTATAATCTGTTCAAAATGAATCTCTTCCTTTTTAGTGCATCCCTAATGTCTGAGTGCTTCCAAGTCGAAGTCCAAATATTCTTCAAACATAAGTCAAGTGTCATTCATATAAAGAGTTGCTTGTTGCCTTCTGGGATATTTAAGTACTAGCCTAAAAAAGATACATTTGTCTTTTTAACATATAGAAATAAATACAAGTAGCATAGCTTTTCTTTTTCTCTTTATGGAACTGAATTTATTAAGCACTTGACCATGAACCATGTGTATGTTGCAGGTGTTTACCCTTGGACATTTAATTTTGATGCAATGCCTAAGAAAATATGTGGTGAGACAGCTCCCCCTGCAAAAAGGTGTGGTGAACAAATTACTTCCTCCAAGGACTAAAAAAAAATGTATGCTCCTGAAACAGACCTCAGAACAACCAGTAAAAACTGGATGAGCATTTCTCTGTCCAAAAAGTCTTTCTCATAGCCAAGTCATGCTCTCCTTTGAACTATAGGTAGCAGATGGCTCTGGAAATAAACATATTGGGCAGAATGCCACAGGGCATTGTTAAGATCTTCAGCCCACAAAAGGACTCACATGAATTATTTTTCCCTACTCAGGCCATATAAACTGCAGTGTATGGGACAAGACATGAGGAAAATTAGCTTAAAATTCTGAGGCCATCAGATAAATAGAAGGTATTATCTTTAGGAAAATGGGTGGTGGAAAACGGGAGTTTTATGTCATCCGGTTGATTCAGTGTCATACTTCAAACAAATGTTGAAACAACTCTTTAAAATACTTTATTGTATTTAAGTACATTGTCAAAAAGCAAAATGATTGAATAAAGCCTGATTTTTAAATTACTTTTAAGTGCCTTATTGTATGGCGAGGAATCCCTTATAAAATATGATGTGACTATAATTTGGGTAGGTTAATTTGTTGCTGAGCTTCAACTTACTATCAGAATCCATCCAGAAAGTCTTAGAATCATTTCTGAGTTCAAGTCCATTGGGTCAGACTTAATCTAGCTCACCAGCTTGACCAATTATTTGCTGTATAGATCCACCTAGATAGCCTAACTGGCTTAGACCATGTGACCCTCCATTTTCATTCTCCTTTTTAAAAGATTTCTATTAATTTCACTGAGATTTCATTCTACCTATTAAAAATTCTGTGATTTTGTCTTGGTAAAAATCTTGCTGAAGATCTGACAGATGAGAGCTCTTGTATCACCCTCTTGTTAGCAGATAGTTGAAGAAAATAGTTCTGATTTCTTCTAAATTGTGCAGGGAACAGATCCCACCTTCACACTTTTCATTGTCAAGGAATTAATAATACTGTCCAGTACTATTAGCAAAAACAAGGAGCAAAAAAAAAGGCCCAAACAAAAAATGTAAATACTGTAAGAAGACATCAAATTTAGAAAGAAACCACGTGCTCATATGGTAGTGACTGCTTCTCTCAACTCTGGCTGTGACTCAGTGTACTGTGGGAAACTCTGCACTTCTACTGAGTAGTATTTTTTCAGAACAAGTTCTTTCACTCAGTCTTATGCCAATAGATTGAAAGTAGTGTCTAAAGTAAAATCTCCAATAAGACATAATCTGATTTCTTTAATTTTTATGATATCTAAAACCTGCAAGCTTTTAGCTAAAAACTTGAAGTTCTGCCTAACTTCAAAAAAATCTGTTCAGATCTCTTCAAACTATTTAGGGATTTTTGGAACCCTCCATCTTAATCAAGGTATTTATGCTGTGGAACATATGGTCTTACAACTAATGTCTGAAACGTTGGAATGATGAGACAGAGGGAAATTACGTGAAAATACAATTGAAATTCTTGAGTATTTGTTGCCTGAAGCCAAGGAGCAGAACAGGAATAGACAGTCATATTGCAGAGCAGAGAACTCCAGTGTCTGCAGCTTAGTATAGAAATATCAAAGGTTTTGCAATTAAAACCAGGCATTTCTGAAAGCTCTGAAACGATGATCATTAATGCAAAATAATTGGACTCAAGTTGAAGGAAAAAGGCAGAAAGAGACAAAACATAGGGGGTCATAGCACTGCAGAAGTATTGCAAAAAGAAGAAGGGAGGGACACACAGAACAGTGAAAAATGCATATGTATAGTTTTCCCTATGAGAAACAGCTCCATTTTCTGTCTTAATACTGTATCTAACTCAAGAGGATACTTCTGTAAGAGTTCATAAAAGTAGACACAGAAATGTCATTTGTTGCTGGGCAGTGGAGTAACTCAGACTATGGATTTATTTGATCACAAAATAATACACTTTGAGAGAGAGCCCTGCCTAGCATTCCACCTGATTAAAAAAGTATGTCAAAGAAGTAAACGCCTTAAAATGAAGCTGACCCCATTGCTGGAGTTCCTGAAGCACAGAATTTCATTGATTCTTGTGGAGATTCTGCAAAAAAAGAATAGCAAGCATGCAGAAAAGAGGGAGACAACTGGAAGGATCACCAGTTGCATAGGGAGGGCACATTGCAGTCAAGCTTTATCTGATGTACTAGATGCAACTACAAACACCTCAGCAAAATAGCTCTCCTGGTATAAATATTTATCTGTATAGGCATTGTGCCCTTTCCTCCAAAGCACAAAGTCTCTAACCTGGGGGTGTGCAATTCATATGCATTATCCTTCATTCACCACCCTGCCTAAAGGCACAGTCTGGATGATGGGGTATTATGGCAATGCCGATGTTAAATAAGGATAAAATTTCCTTCAAATACTTTATCTGCAATATCTTTTTTGCTGGGAATAAACAGAAAAATGCTATGCAAGAAAAAAACTGACCAAGTCAGATTCAACAGTTGTTGCATTAAGAACACTAAATAAATATAGCGCTTGAGCAACGTAGATCACTTTGTCAGCCTCCTCCTGACTAGGTCCCCTCCCACAGTCTTGCTGTCAGTCCTCGCAATCCGTACTGCCCTTCCCATAGTGTAAGGCTTGGGAATTCTCCAAGTGTGCTGATTTTAAGATCTCTGATCTTTTTAATTCAGATGTTTCAGAATTTTGTTTTACTCCGCAAACACTACAGAACTTGTCTGTATTGTAAGGCTGGCTCTTCTTAGGATTAAGAGAGTTTACTAGGATCAAGGGTGCAATTACAGCAGAGGAAAGGTATTTGGATTCCTTTTGGTTATAAACTGGCTTGTGCACCAAAGCCTGGTGGGAATCTACAGCCTGACGCTTGTGTAATACAGATTGGTAACTGGGAATATGGGTGTTTCTCTTATGGATTTTGTTCTGTTTGGTGTGTGTCAGACAGTAGGATAATACATGTGAAATCCCATTTCATAAGCATAACTCTGTACTGGGAAAAAGTTTGGATCAGAAGTTTCTAATGCAGATATCCATTTTGGATATATTAAATTGAAACCCCTAAAATCTGAAGCCTCCAAAGGCAGCTAGATGTGGTGACTATTAGGTTTAGAAGTGAAGTCAATCTGAGAAGCTTCTGTGTGGAAATGTAATTTGTATCCCCCTCAAGGGAGCAGAGAGCTTTCTGCCATGGCCACTTCAGGGGGCTGGGCTGATGAAGGCAGCTCCGGCCCAACTGGGAGGAAGCATCAAAGAAGATCTTTGCCAAGTGATCCTGTCCGTCCCTCCTTTCTGATCACCACTGAGTACTGCATGTCTACTCTGGTCCTCTGTTATTTTCTTCTTCCAAAGAGGCTGAGGTGTTTTCTTTCTTCCACATCTTCATTTCTGGTAAATAATCTGAGTGGGACCCTAATTCAGGTTCATAGTTTTACCATCTCGAGAGGTCTGCTTTCTCCCCACTGACTCCATGGGTAATTGAGGAAGCTGAGCCACTGTAACTGAAGGTTAGCCAAAGCTCAATTTCACTGCAGAATTACCGGACACAAATATCCCATACCCTGAGTGAGAGGTCGAAAAATGTGAAACTGGCTAAAATTTCCTGAGATTCTTGTAAAAGATATTCACCATCTGCTGCCTGTTTCTGGTGAATCACCTCAGTGAACAGGTTTGATTCAAAATTCAACCATAAATATTCGTGAAAAAATAGCATCTCTTTCTTTTGCACTTGGAAAGAGCACTTCCTATTTTCTCTCTGAAGGTGTGGAGAGGTCTTGTTCTAGACTTTTCTGTAGAGGGTTAGTATCTTCTTTACCCATAGTCCCTTACTATGTTCTTTGGCACTCTCCTCTATTTTTATCAGTTGCTTACAGTCCTATATTTCCTTCTGTCTCTTGCATGTTTTTGCTGTAGAGGAATGTACGATGTGGGGAAAGTTTTATCGGTGTAGATCACTAGTATCTGTACCCATCCTGATGTTTTTCCACTGTAAGAAGACAGTTCTAACATTGTTCAGGAGACTACTCTATTACATCTGAAATTTTTTAACTGTTTTCTTTTTTTCTCTTTTTTTTTCCCTTTTTTTTTTCCCTTTTTTTTTTCCTATTCTTACCCATAGAAACCAGGTTGACTGCAGAGAACTCTGTGCTTTCACTGGATATTGCAGGACAGACACTTTGCACACCTCTGTTTTTCCATGTGGACACCACCGTAGGACTTGGTTTGCGATTACATTTGCAAGCTGGGAATTCCTGAGGAGGTAATGCCATTAGTATGATGCTCTGAGCTTTACTGTACCCATCTTCATTTGGGACCATGTTCAGTGCTGAAGTTGGAAAAGTGCATAAATGCTCAGATACAGAGAACCTGGCGAATGATTGTCATCAAAAGGCATTCTGACCTCAGTGTGCCAGTCTGGGCATAAAATGCAAGCTCACAGACAAGTTCTGGAGGTATCACAATGAGGAGGGCATTACACCAGTTGGAGCATGTGGTACAGTGCAGCCCTTTGGTGTGACATACCTGGGCATGTGCTGACTGAGCTGGCTCTGAATTCACTGCACGGGCTGTTCGCTCTCTGCCGCAGAAGTTTACACTTTGAAAAGACAAGGAAGAAGCGAGAGGGAAGAAGTCCCCTGGCTAAGGACAGACAACAGAAGACATTTTGATTCAGGAAGATCATCCAACTCCAGAGGCTTTGGAAGGTGCAAAGGCTGCAGCATGCATCTCAAAACTTGTAGGCTGGGCATTTCCATGTGCTAATATGCAGAGATAAGTCCTTTTGCTCACTGGGGACAAACCAGAGAGCAGTCAGTGTATCTTAGTGGCACCCTGATGCAGCAGAAGGGGAACAGGGCATATATTAACCTAGGCAGGATGGCTGTAGCTCTGCTTGCTCTTCAGCAATGTGACAGCAACAAAAGATTTTTGTTGTATAATAGACAAGCAGAATGCAACTTCTGCAAAGTCAGGCAAATTCTTCTCATTTCCTGTGAGTGGGAGGCAATCTGTGCAGGGAATATACCTTTGCTTACGCTGTTGTTTTCAAACCTTCAAAAACAAAACACAAAGAAGGTATTACTGCAAGGCCCAGCCCAAGCAATATATGTCAGCAATCAGCACTTCAAAGAACTTCATTTTCTGTCACCTACCACCAGTTTATAGACTTTCCTTTGAAAAGCAAATAACACACTGAGTTTTGTGAAAATAGGAGCAACACTGGCAAGTAAAATAAACTTTGAACTTCAGTGGGTGCTGCTTGAAGCCTCGCCTGGTGCTTAGTGTCAGCTCTGGGACTAGTCCAGTCTGGAAGAAAAAAGGTTTAAAAAAGGTGTGAAGACAGTCCTCAAATATGTAAAAAGGTCACTGTGAACAGGGAAAGAATAAATCTTTCTCCAGAGAAGCTGGGGAAAGGACAAAAAATAATGGGTTAAAATAGCAACAGAGAGGCTAATAAGGTGACTGCTGGAGGGGGTGTTGAATCATCACCCCTGTAGGTGCCCATGAGCAGCATCAGCAGGCATCCCCCAGCAGCAGTGGGACAGAACAGCTCTTCCTCAGAGGGGAAATGTGGACCTCCCAAAGGTCCCCTTTCTACTCTTTGCTTCAATTTCACTCAGTAGGAGTGAAGCACAGAGCCTAAATTCAGTTGCAAAGTTTTTTTGAAATATGTGCACACATACGAATCATATTATTCATAGATGGTGGTGAATAGCGAGGAAAAATAATGCCGTCTTCCTTGAGATGTCAGTTCTAAAACATTGTTAAATTGTATAATGAAGCTTTATTTAGGACAGCACTTAAGCAATATTTTCTTTAATGATCCTAATGGTATTAATATGTTTTATTTCAATTTTAGTTCAAAATAACACTGAAAACTCAGAGTACCTAGGCAGTTCCTCTGCTGTGATTGAACATGACATTCAACTTAGTGCCTAAAACCCATTTGCTATATTATGAGAGAAGTTTGAAAATATACCCCAGAATCTCTACCTCTACCCAACCTCTTACGTACTCCAGTGTTTGACTTGTAATTTGTTTTTTACTATGGCAGTATACATCATATGGAACTAAGCTCTTGCTCCGAGTATGAGCTTTGATTCTATATATTTCTCCCCTTCGTTGTTTTGCTGTAACACAGCTAAAGCTGTTAAATCAGACTTATGGTATAAGCGCTGCTGATGGTGCTAAACATGAAGGAATAAAGGGCAAGGATGCATCTAGGTACTAAGGTAGTTAGGGGCATCTCTAAGCTTAGGATGGCTGCATCCCTGCTGGAGCTGGGATAGCCCAAGCAGGAGCCTTGCTCAGACATCTAGTTTCTCAGAGGAGTGGAGCCAGACGGTTTGCTCTGACAAAAGCCAGACTGCAAGCCACCGAGAGGGCCACATAGCTGGCTGAGGACATTAGCCATATTGTAAGCGTGAGTCCTGAGCTAGCATAACAATACAGATATAGTCCATGCTTTTCACCATTTAGGAAGATTTCTGTGTCTGCTAAACATCTGTCACTATCCCTTTTCTGAGTTAGCATTAAATATTGCTGTAAAATAATTCAGTTTAGACAGTATTCTAAAAGACCAACTCTTAACAAAACACAGGAGGGGTTATATTAAAAGACATACCAAAGGCCTTTAAAAGGTAGGTGCAGGTTTCGTATAGCAAAAGCAAATTTTTTTGTGCCAGGAGGTCAGCTATGTGGTTGTTAATTTGGAGCAAAAGATCAGTAAAGCATCCAATTTAGGAAACACAGATTGATGGCATTATGGATTGGCTTTGTGTCCTGAAAATGTTTTGTTAACTTGTAAAAGAAAGAGTCTGTTTAGGAAAATATCCGATTTGGGAAGCTATAGAAAAATACTCCACTGTTATGAGTTTATACACATGAATCGAGTTACACATATTTTTTAGGCTCCTTCTCAGTCAGGACTTATAGCCTTTTGATTTCTGTAAAGTAATGTAAAGATGTAAAGGAAAAAAAAAAAAGAATAGCTACTCCAAAAAAACATCTATTGTCATTTATACCAATGGATGATGTACTCCAATTAGGTTCATTAAGCCCTGACATAACTGAAATCAAGGTAGCATTACACTATGGTGAATTTGGCTTAATTGACCTAGACAAAAAGCTTCTGAGTATGTAATTCATAATTAGAATCTGACTGCATAAATGTCTTTCCTTTTCCTAAAGACCATTAAGTCTTTTGATCCCATTTATGACCTCTTATTTTGAAGACTTTGTCTATCACAGTTGTACAATAAGGCATAACACTTACTCATTTCTTTTCATGCATTTGTGTATATTTGTGGGAGATTTATTTATGGGTTTATTCCACATTACATGGAATGTTCCATATATGTGCTTTGTCATGTTGTGCATGAAGTGCATCTTCATTATCCATTAGACGAGTACAGCAAGAGAGTATCAAGATACCAGGACAGGAGAAGATAAGCGAGTGAAAGCAGAAATGGTTACATTTCAGGAGAGCTTGTGCAAAGTTATGAGACACCAATGCACTATTTTTCATTAGAATAAGAAAACTTATGTTGCAGGAAGGTCAGTTTTTTCCTTAGGTCACAAATTAGAAGACTGAGTTCAGGAAATGTCTACGCAGGATTAAGTTATGCCCCTTGGGTTGGTGGATTGTAACTTTATTTACGGATTGCATAGAAATCATGACATTCAAGACTTCAGTTCCTGTGGATTTTTTTTTCTTATTATTTACTGGACTGCTAATTTCTCATTTGTTATTCAATTAGTTACTTCACTTGCCTTGTCTAGACGTGCAAAATTGCATTTAGATTCCCCCAAAGCAGGGATCGATAGCCTGTAACTTGCCCTATGTATGCCCAGGTTTCCCTGTATGTGGCCTCTTTGAGGGCTTTGAATCTTTGCCTAGGATCTGTGGATCTCCAAGAGCCTGGCTGCTCTGAGCAGGCTGCAAAGATGTCACAACTCCGGATGTGTCCACAGCACTTGTGCAGACCACCAAAGAAGCACGTACACTCAAAGTTCAGGATGTATTGGCCTTACAGCACACGTGCTGAAATGGTGGCCTGTGCATGCACTCAAAATCTCCTGGGCTCTAGAAGCTTTTGATTTAATTGAACATGTGCTATAGGCCTGACTTTTCTCAGAAACAGGTTATCTATATTTCATGTGTGCAATTGCTCTGAGTGCATCGATTTCCCTGCCTTTGCATTATCTGGACAGAAATCCTGGACAGAAATGTGGGAATCCTGCCTTTAAAATGAGCAGTACTAGGGAAGGAGGAAATGAGTGTGACACTGTATTAGCATGCAGTATATTTACACTAAATTGGCTATTGTAATCGTGGTTGAAGTCATTATTCTTGTACTGGCTGGGTACTCTATGTATGATAATGTTAATTCTGCAGGTTATATCAGCTTGCTTTTTTTCCCCCCTTCCCAGCTGTGAGATGTGTTGCAGTGTGATTGTCAGGCCAGTCCCAGCTTTCTGTCCCTCCAAAGTAAGAAATTATTGAAGGTATGTCCCCTTTTCACCTTCTAGGTGTCAGGCTGCTTGCACTATGCAAGGTGAAAGAGAGCATAAATAGGAAATATAAGTTGTACATCCTTATTAATGCCGTATCTCTGCTATCATTTCTCACCTCCTTTGTTACTGTAAGTGCTGTGCAGAATCTCATTAGTGGTCATGCTTTCTGGTTTCTGTTCTCTGTTTTAAATCTGTTTCTCATTTCCTGGCTGTTAGTTTTTGCTTGAGGGTTGTTTTAATTTATGGTATTGTCATTCTGACTCCTATTTGTGGTGCAAGATGATGGTCTGTGTGCATTTCTTAGAGTTCTTGTAGCTTTTCACATTCATGTAATTCTTTCTTTCAAGGACTCCCAAGTTCATGTTATTTTGCATAATGTCATTGTTGTCTGGATAAAAATTATTGCACTTTTAAGCATCAGTAAAGATGATTATAATCTCATTTAAACTATTTTGAGGTTTGCATTTTAGATGGAATTTTGCTGGCTTCTTCCATGCCAGCAAATGAGCAATTAAACAACTGCACAGACATTATTGAGGATCTTTCAAGAACATTTCACTGCAATCTACAGGGCAGTGCTCTTGCAGTGAGAGATCAGAACGCTTAGGTCCAGCTGGGACAAAGGAAGTCAATGGCTGGGGGATGCTTTTCTGCATGGCATCAAGAAATAGAGTGTTTGCCATAAAGTAAGAGAAACTATTTTGAGAAATTGGCCCATACTTTCTTTTTGTCTCTTGGAATCATAACTGAGTAGCAGCCATCTTCTTTTTAAAAAGGAGAAATGTATTTGAGGGCTGCCTATCAGTAACATTAAAGAAATCACAAATTCCTTTTCCCAAGCACAGAAGTGTCTTGAAGTCATGAGGTCTTCTGAAACATTGGGATGGGGAAAAAGTATTCCTTGTTTGGCTTCCCTGCCTTTGGAACTTATATCCACATGATCATATTTTACTCCATAACCACATGGGATGAATGTATATTCCAGTTTAATGATGTGAATACACAGTTTCAAAAGCTCTGGATGTACGAAAGGTTGCGATATTTTTAAGACTTCAATAATTAGGTGACACCTGGTATTAGCTGGCATCTCTGGCATTTTTCTTTTCTTTTCTTCATGGGTTTAAAAAAATTTTGTTTCTGTCCTTGGTTTATACAGTGTAGTTGATAAATTTAGTATTTTCTAGTACGTCTGTTTCTCTTGACTGTTTTCTTAGACAGCCAAAAAGCCTCATGAGTAACCTGAAGAGATGTAGATTAGTACTAGAAGTGCAACAGTGTACACACTTAAGTAAGGTTAATATGACCCTTAGCTTTGAGGATGTTCATATGTGTTCGGATGAGGTAATGCCGGGTTTTATGAGTGCTTCTTAACGTCAGGCTCTTTTAACTTGGGCCTTAACTTTAAGCACTCTTGCTGAGAAATATGACTTCCTTTGATCACTCCAGGAGGTAGATAGCTTTTTGGGTGTTGATTTGGCCTAGTAAGCATGAATACGAGAATCTTGCATTGCTTTTGAAAGCAATAAAATCATCAGTTTAGTTTTTATATACTTATTAAATATTTCCTCCATGTTGATGTTCTTTCCTACCTTTCCTAATTTTTTCTGAAGTCCAATATCTTCTATCTTAAAGAATAAATTAATTTCTTATCCACTTTGTTCTGATCTTCTGTTCCTTTTACTTGAGCATAAAATCTCAACAATAAAATTTGCTCCTTTAATCTACCTGAGTCCAGCAGAGGGTAAGGGGGAGCACAGGAGGTATACGCTCGTCCCGCCTTTTTTCAGGGCAGAAACTTGAACCTGACAGTCAGAAGTTACAAACTGGGAAGTAACAGGCCTGTAGTTCAATTCTCTGTACAGTATTAGTAGTGTAAATGATGGAAAAATACATGTGTGATAGAGATGTGTTCCTTTTCAGTGTGATCTTCTCCATCCTGGAACACCTATTTTGGAGAAACCCCAGTGCAGGCTTAGGCTGTGAGTGGCAAGTGCAAATGAATTCTCCAGGGAGATGAATTGTGGAAGTGTAGCAGGCAGTTTTTCAGAAACTACTGGCTTGTCCAAAATTTGATGGAATTCTATGAAGGAGATAAAGACATACCATTCCCCCAAGACCTTCTAAGCTCATGCTCCAAAACATGGGGCTGCCAGAGCCACCAAAGAAAAGGCTGCCAGAAATTTTAATATGAGGAAAATGAAATTGTGTAACCACTAATCTTCTCAGAAAAGGGGGTGAAGGTGTCGGGGAGGGGGGGTGTTGTGTGTGGTCTTGTGTTTGTTTGTTTGTTTGTTTTTTTCCCTGGAGTTTGCTCCCCTAACTTTTCCACAGAACAAACAAATAAATAAAAGTCTTAAGACTGAATGCCAACATGGGAAGCTGATTGCTTAAAGATAGTTGTGAATGGGAAAACAGCTTGTGTAATGAGCAATATCTGATTTCCTTGGCAATAGTGAAAGAAACTGCTTGGTATATAACTATGGTTTTGTCTATTTTACTCTGTCTGTTGAAGATGCTGGGTGAAATCGTGGTCTCCCTGATATCAGTGGAAATTTGGTATTGAAGCAGGGTTCTATTCTCTATTTAGATAGGTTGCTACTTCATATCTAAATGTTGGCTATAGAAATTGATGTCACTTATTAAAAACTCAGTGTCAAAGGTATCTAAGGAGAAAGGCACAGCTGTACAGTGAACACTAACAACAAGCATCAACTTGTTAGAATCAAAAATCTAAATATTTTACATCAAAAAAGCCTAGGCTATGTTGACAGATCATTGTAGCTAGGCAGGTCCTCAAACAAAACAGGGCAAGTTGAATTGTGTTAGCAATTTTACACCAAAGAAATTTGCAAAACATTGAGACCTCAGCCTTCTTTTGATTTCAGTGGTTGCTGACTTTGGGTATCTCACATACTCAGGCCAATGCCACCCAGTTAAGCAATCCTCTATTTGCATCAATCAATAGATTCATAAATAAAGATGAGACAGAGCAATATTTGAAATTACGAAACCCATGAGAATACAGGTACAAAGGCATGAACTTCTTTAATTAAAAAGCTGGGGCAGGGGGCAGGGGGGTGGAATGGGACTCCATTTCTGACTCTTCTGAATTACACAGCTAAGAAAATTTCCTGCATGAAGTGGCAAGCCATAGAGAAAGGTTCTAATCAGGAATCCAGGAAACCCTCAATGCTGGAGTCATCTGTGGAGTCACTCGGGCAGTCTGACAGCAGGAGTTCAGGCACAGAAAGGGCAGATTTGTTCCAGAAGTCATGAAAGGGTTCTTAGGGAATGACAGAGTTAGTGACCAAAGAAAATATTCAGTTCATATGTGCTCTTCAGAGGGTTGTTTCTCCTCCTGGCTGGAAATGCTTTATTGCAGGTATCTGGCAATTCTGCTGTAATGACAGTGATAGAGTGCTGAAGTGAAAAAACATTAAAGGGATGACAGACTAAAAAAACTTGAGCAGGACTACAAGTTAAAAAGCAGTTAGAAGGGAAGAAATAATCCCAAGAAAGATGATTTTCAAAGTCCATTAAAAATTCTGATATTAAACTGTCAGCAAGAGAATTCAGATTCATTTCTGCTGTGGGCACTCTCAAAGAACAGAGTCTGACCTCTTCTGCCTTTTTTTTTTTTTTTTTGAACTACTGAGCATTTGCTTCTCCTGCTGACTTTAAATAGAAGCTTTGGGGACTCCATGCTGCTAAGAATGAGGCCTATGATCATTAGCTGAAGGACCTGATCATAAAAGGGATTCTTATCTGAGTCTTAAGGCCTCTTTGCATGTGGCTTTTCTTGGAAGAGAAAGAAAATAAATGAGAAAAAAGACAGTCCAGATGCTAAATTTTTACTACTTAATCAGCCTCTGACCAGACCTGATGGTTTCCATGACCATCTTTCTGATCACTTCTTGCCGTCTTTTCTCTTCTTGTCTTCTCCACCTGAGAAATATTCTATATCTCACCCTTTCTGTTCTCTTCGTCACTTCCTTGTCTTTTATACCACTGTCTTTTCCCATGTATTTCACTTACCATCTCTCTGATAGGTATTCTACTGTTTCCCTATCCCTTTCTGCCCCTCTGCCAAGGGTAAAAGGGAGGGAAAAATTCCTAACAAAACTCCACATGCCCTGGGAACTACAATTATGTTTGCTGCCGTTGCATTGCTAAATGTTCTGGACATGGGAATGGGGAGAATCCGACCTTGCATCTATCATGTTAATGTGGATTTGAAGCATGCTGGAGAGGTGCGTCTACTGCTAGATGTTTGTGTGCTGCCTATCGCAAAGGGAGTCACACACTTGGTTGGTTGTTCATTAGGTGCTATCACAACAATCATAATTAATACCATGATGAATCAGTTGACCATAATTTTTTGGCTTGTCTAGCTTGCAAAGATGAGTGCATTCGAAATTCACAAAATGAATTATTAAATTGGTCCGTGATTACTTTGAATTTGTAATTTCTTTCTAAGACATGAAGATTTAAATAATCCATTTAGTCATCGTTGTTACATATTAATTCACTGTTTAGTTAGACTCTAGGCAGTCTACCATGTTAGGGTCATTTTAACTACTGTTTTCATTAGCGATTATTATATCTGCTCCTGGAGCGCATGCAAATGAAGTTTAGTATGAATTTGTCAGAATTATCTTAACTTCATTCCATTTGTCAGGCATAGAGGGTTTGTATCTAGTTCATTGTTTTGGGAAAGCCATTCTGCACTTGTCTCTTTAATTTCATTTTGCATGCAGGGCTGGTGGTTTCTGCACTAGAGCCCATGCTTCCCATGGGGGTTTTGTTTGCTCACGAAAATTGCCTCTGATGATAACGCTGCCCTTCAAGGCCTGCGTGTGTGTTCCTTTGTGTCATTACATACTACCCATGCATGTACCCTACACTACTATGTCCCTTTAAGAAAATAGGGTTATTTGTTAGGACAATAAATAGTCTAAAATTAACCGCCTAAGTTGAGGGGCAGAAAATGTTCTCTCTCCAGAGAATGCCAGTCTGCACAGAAAGCAGAGTTGATGTAGAAGTAAGCAAATCTCAATGGATTTTTTTTTATTCCTTTTTACATAAATACATGATAAAGAGAAATATTAATTAGGCTACACAGTTGTTCCTTGTAGCTACATAAAAATACTAGAAATCATTAAACACAATCTTGTGTTTTATTGTAGCTGGCTTACTGATTAATAAGCTATAAAAAGGCTGGTGGTAGCACAGTGACACTTGGCCTGTGAAGTTAGTTTGTGTGCTTCCTCCTCTTCCTCCTCATTGCTGGGTTAATGGAATAGAAGAAAAACATTGACTTTTACCCTGGTTATAGTGTTCCAGATACTTTTCTCTCTCCTTCCCTTTCTCCATCTCCTGATGAAAAATGTTAACACTAAGGCAAAGAGGGCGTTAGGGTGGCAGAAATGTAATGCATCTGACTTCTTAATGACAGACCTCAAATGCTATATCTTTTTTTCAGGCTATTACAATCAGTAACTTCACTGACGTTACTCCTAGTTTGTTTATACAGATTTTAGTTAAAGCAGAATGACAAATTCCTCCATATGTTTGTCACACAACATTGAGAAAGAGAAGTGAAAAACAATCCAGAAGCTTTTGACAGAATTAGAGAACAGGGGATGTGAGTTTGAAGAAAGCCAGCAAAGCAGCAGGGAAAGCAAGTAAGCACATCTCTGTTGTTCAGGGATTTCATTCATTTCTCGGTCTGCCTTGCAATGGAAGATTTCTGCTACCTGGGTAGGAGCTATGCAACAAGGAAAGAGGGGATCTTCCCTCCATCCACACTCTCTTCAGGTATTCTCACCCCATCAGAACTCTTCTAGTACACTCCAGAAATAAACCTGGAATTTTTTTTCCATAAGATGATTTAAAAATTCTACTGAATGTCTTGATTAATTTGATGTAAATTATGTAGCAACTGACTTACAGCTGTTATTACTAAAATTAAGAGACTCAAACCAGCTTCTTCATTTTGCTTTAAGACAGCCAAGTTTTAAAACAATAAATGTTTTAGGAGTACATAGTAGACCAGGTCAAAAAAAGCATTATGTATTCAACAAAATTGAAGTACTTCTATTGTAGTCTCCCATTAAGGCTGCATTTCCCTCCTGATATTACTTTCACAGAGTCATACATTAAGAAAGTACTCTCCAGGAGTAGGAACTCCATTTCCTTCTGAAGTGCAATATGTTTGAATGTTACATGATCCAATCCAAAAATCATAGAATCATCTAGGTTGGAAGAGACCTTTAAGATCATTGAGTCCAATCATCAAGCTAACACTGACAAAACCACCACTAAAACAGGTCTACTCATCTTCTCAATACCTCCAGGGCTTGCGACTCCACCACTGCCCTGGACAGCCTGCTCCAATGCTTGAAAACCCTTTCAGTGAAGATTTTTTTTTTCCTAATATCCAGTCTAAACCTCTGCTGGTGTAACTTGAGGTAATTTCATCTCCTCCTATTGCTTGCATATAAGCAACTCTATTTTGAAACAAATTATAAGTCAAACTTTCTTGTTGTTCAGTTTTAAGACTTGAAAAATCTTGTGAGCAATACCGTAAGTAGTCTCATAGAGACACAGTTCCAATCTCATAGAGTGTCAGACTGAAGTTTGATAGCTTTTTTGGTTTGGTTTCTTTTTTATCAGTAGAGAGTATGAATTGCTTCATCTAAAAAAAATTAAGCAAATAGCAGGTGTACACTGTTGCCTCTTTCTTGACCGGAAAACATCAACAGTTCACGCACACTTTTTGGCTTGACTGTTTAAAGGAACAGTTTAAAGAATCTGAAGAACAGGAATTCAACTTATAGTGAAATTCAGTGATATTTAGTTATCTGCCTTTGAAAAGTCTTCTTATAGATCTACTACGTTAGAAGGACAGATTTTTACTTTTTTTTCCTAGAAGGAAAGGCAACAACCCAAATACAAACACTGTGTAAAAAGCTTCCCTAAAAAAATTGCTGCCAGTTAATCTCTTTCCAACCATCCAATTTCCAACCTTCCTACAGGCTAAAAGGAGAAAAAAAAAGTCTTGAAACACAGACAAATGTTAGCAAATGGAGGCTGTTCCAGTGCAAAAATATGATTAATTTCACCTGACTCTAGGTAAGTAGAAATACTTCTAATGGGTTCGTTTGGGTATGCTCTTGCTATAGCGAATGAAGAAAAGCATCTCCTGGACAATTCACCACACCACCTTGAGCTATGTCTGCCTGGGCAAACAATGCAAGAGCAGCACAAACATGATGCCATTTGGAGAAGAATGTATGGAGAAGATGTATGGAGAAGAGTTAGCTATGGACTAGCCTGAGTTTGGCCAAGAACCAGATTGCAGTTGAGTGCATCAGATACACACCATTTCTCCCTCTCTCAATTTCAGAACAAAGAGAGGAAGAGAAACTACTTTGCCGCTTCCAGTAAATAAACATTAAAAAAAAAGTACTTTTTTGCTTTTATTCATCAGATTCTGAGGGTACACGTAATCTGTGACCCAGATTTTTAAAAATTCTCCTGTAGATTGTTGTATTTCATTAAGGACTCTTCACGGCAGGGACTACTGAACATTACTTTCCCCATAGTGGATACCTTCTATATAAGGAAGTTCCAGTGGGAATGTCTTCCCTTTTCTGCAAAATACTTCCCATCTGCAATAGTGCTGCTTCTCTAAACCTGTTACTAATTGTGTGACAGCCTTGTGGTATTTACAGTGGCTCATGTAAGGAAGCTGCACACTGAATGTATGCTTCAACTCTCTTGTTAGCACACTGTAGAAGCAGAAGATCTATAAGGGAGAGTCATCTTGCAATCATCTGCATTTTTGCAGAGCTGCAGGAGGGGATATCTGGGCACACAGCAGTCCTTAAGCCAGCTCCAAAAGCATGTCAGTGATATGTTATTTTAAATATGGTCCTGTACTGTAAACCATAGAACTGCTTAGGCTCTTGCACTATGTATGGTGGTGTATTCTCTTACACGTTCTGTCTCTGTTTCTTTAATTTTCATCACAGTTGTCAAGGGAGTTAAGGGATTTTTACAACTTCAGAAGTCTATGACTTTACATTTGGAAATGAGCATGTGAAGGACTGCCAAATGAATAGCAAAGGGACAAATCCAGCAGCAAAATCCTCTGCTCAAAATGTTGACTGAGCCTTGTAACAAACTGCAAAGTTTGGTTCTTTACTAGGGCACAGGCACCAGCGGCAAAGAGAAAGTGCAGATCATCGGATTCTCACTGAGGATACAATTCCTGGAAGAAGTCTTGGAGAAGTTTTCATGTTCTCTGAGTTTAAAAATGAATTTATAGAACACAATAACAAGACTCAGTGTTCAAAGTTCAGCTCTCACTGGGTATACCTGCAGTTTTCAGAACAGTAGAGGATTTAATTTTTCTTCTTTCTGTGCAATAAGTAGCAAGGTTATTGTGATTTTATAACTGTTATTGTGGCTTTTTTGTTTTACTGTATTTCCTTATTGAATCTCAGACACAAAAAATAATTTTTCTAAAAATTGTCCAGATGAATTTTCAGTCTTACCAAACAGAGATCTGATATATTTATGCTAAAGGTTTCTCTTTGTCACCTTTCTTCTCTAGGAAATCCTCGTCTGCACAGCAGAAAAGCTCTGTAATATGTTCTGTACAGAACAGAGGTTTTACTTCAACTTCATTATTTTTAGTTTCTTCCTTTCTCTTTTCCTCTTTTTCCCAGCACTACAAAATTTTTAAATGCCTAAGCAACCAAAAAAGCCTCTCAAGCCAAGAAGTACACTTAATGCAAAAAGCAAAACAAAACAGTGAAGGAAAATGCTCTATAAATGACCCTGCTCAACGCTACTCAGTAGACGGGAAGTTTAGAGAGTGAAGACACATTTTATGCATTTAGAGTAAACTTGAGATCCTGATCCCTGAACTATAAAACATTTGTATTTACTAAACTACAGTAGACACAGAGAAATGAAAAAAACCCAACAACAAAAAAAACCCCAAACCTGTGGGACCAGCAAACCATGAATGCATTCTGCAGAACTGGGATATAAATCTTTTCTTTCACTTCATATCAACCCACACAGCCTGAAGGTTCATTCTCTCCTCTTGCTTTCATATTCAGATATATTTAATGTTAAAAGTGATACATTCAATATTTACAGACTAAATCAAGATTTTAGCCCCAGCCATTTTTCAGCTGTGTTTAACTTTCTTAAGCCTCACTGTGCACACTGAAATCATGAACGCAAAGTCTTAGGAAAGCTATCTTGACAGTTTTCTCTAATAAGCTTGTATCTGAAAACATGGGTTTGTCACGGGAAAGAAGCTCTAGAAGAGTAAAACTGGGCTCGATTTGTACCTGTAACAGAAACCTAGCTGGTTCAGTATTTCAATTGTGAGGATTACAGTTAAGCCTACACCTTCTGACTTTCCATGTCAAGTTGCATTAAAGTCAATTCTGTGCCTGTTGTGCATGCTGAATATAAATGCTTAGAACTTTAAACATAGCGGTCATACTTGCTTCCTATGTAAACCACCCTTTTTTTTAATCTCAGACTGACATTGTTCCAAAATATTTTAAAATCAGTTCTGAGGAGCATTGAGGTTTTTCAGACCACATATTAAATGCAGCAAGGAACTGGTTGCTCTCCTTTAAGACAGGCAGGCAGAGAGGTCTGTCTGAAAGAAAATGTTCAGAGAGAGCCTGTGAAAAAAAAAAAAAAAAAACAAAACCTGCCTGAATGTCTTCAGCTTGATAAATGAAGAGGAAGGGGCTGTACCTAGGCTAGGAGATTGTGGGAGAAGGTGTGGCCTTTTTCTCTTTAGGAAAAGGGCAGAGGTAAGAGATTCCCAAAGTAGTTTCCTACAAGAAAGGACAAATCTGCTTCATCTCTTGGCTTTCTCTTTATTTTGCTTTTACAGGTGTGCTCCTAATGAAAGGTAAAATCTTTGAGACAAATCAGTCCTTTTTTACATTAAATTCCAGACTTCAACAGAAAGATGTATTCGCAGTTAAAGGTTAAATCCTTTCTAACAGATTTTTTTTTTTAATAAAGTCCTTTTTGTTGTACAGACACCCACTGGAATTTTGCGTGTTTGTTTTTAGACAATGGATGTCCACAAATCAGCAATAACTTATTTTATATTTATTGAGCTATGAAAGCTCCTTTGCAGTGTAGTTAATGTGTAGTGGAATTTTCCACTGTTACACAAATGCAAATTTAATTTTTGGGATATCTTTCTGTCATTAGGGTTTCTGCCAGTGGTCAGGCAGATTTATCATATCTGTAGGTTTCCCAAAATCTTTGTTCTTGTGGTGCTTGGAGTGTCTCTGATATCAAAATCACTGCAGCAGCTGCAAGCCATGTGTGCCTCTGAAGTCACCTTCTGTTTTGGTGCATTGGCTCTGACAGATTTGGACCTCTTAAGTATGTGAAATAGTCCATGCCACTGGAAGATGGGAAGTAAGGTAACAGCTTGCGAGTTTTATGTGGGCACAAGAAAGTTTTCTGGAACTGATATATACACAAATTTTTCTATGAGGAACAAAATTTTGTGGTCCCGGTGGTGACAGAGGAGAATTTTAAAGCAAAGATGCTCCCAGCTCAATCCCCTTTGACTTGGTAATGTATCTGAACATTGATGTTGAACAATAGCATGAATTGCCTGGTAACATCCATGCCTGGGATTATTTTTAGATTGATGAGAGACGGTTTGAATTACAGAAACTGGATCTAGAGTGGCCTTTAATAAGGAAAAATGTCGGTGGGTTTGCTAGCCAGGATTTTGGTTTGGACTGTTACAAAGAGAGGCCATTTCTGAGTCCTGTTATTAAGTTCCTACTTTCCCAAACACTGAAGAAGACGCACTTGGAGCCAAAACTCACTCCCTGTCCTGGAGCAGTTGCTGCCATGGGCCTGGGTCTGCCTGCAGTCCTTATTCCAGGGGGTCTCAGGGGAGATCAGCAGCTCTCAGGAGCCCCTAAGGAACTGGCAGTGGGCGATAAGATCCTTTGCTCTGGCTGCTTCTGTCAGCTGAGAGACTTCACCTTCCCTTTCACAGGGAATGGGAAACTCCTGGGAGAGAGGCAGAGCTATGAAAATCTGTAGTTCTTTGTTCCTCGTTTTTCTGCGATGGATCGAATGCTTTGCACGGCACGCAGTGCCAGCAGGCCTGGCCAGGGTGAGTCTAATACCACCATTCAGCTGCAACAAGCACTGAGGGTTGAGGCAAAGAAAGTGTGACCCAGAGGTCGCTGATCAAAAATCAACTTCGAAGGCTTATCCTCAGTTTTCAAAACCAGAAGGTACTTCAGAAGTGATGACAAAACACACTGCTGGAAAAAATTGCCTAAAACCTGAAACACAAAAGCTCATTTTAAAGATATTTTTATATTTTCCAGAACAATTTGCATTGAAATAGCTCCTTTAAAAAAAAAATAAAATAAAAAAAAATTAACCTGTGTTTCTATCTGTTATTTTCGTTCTCTTTTATTCTGGTGATCTCAGCAAATAAGCATTCACTGCACTTTGTCCGAATCTTTTTTATTCAACTTTTTCTTATTACCCCCTCAAATTTACCAATAGATAGGAAATATAAACATCCTGTGAATGCTTCAGCACCAGGCTAATTCAAACTCCCTCAGTGCAGGTCAGACTCACCCGGATGACAGTGCACTCAAATGGAGAAGGAGAGCTCACTCCTGTCTGCAGGCTCTGCTGTCACTGGTAACAGAAGACAGAAACATCTTCAGCCACTGCAACTATTTGCTGATAGCTGTGTGTCTGTGGCCTCTTGAGTCGTGGGGAAAGAATTAATGAGCATCAGGGAGAGCTTATGGTGAGGAAAGGACCACACGTCTTTTACTGTGGGACTCTGGGAAGCTTAATTTCCCAACTGCTAGAAGAGTTATTGCAGAGCTGTTCATTTTTTAGCTAGTCCCCAGTGAAACCAAATTCTCCCTTCATCTGCCACATGGTGTTACAAGCCCAACCTGTACAATTCAGGGGTTTTCTCTGGTTGAATTGTTAAGATATTTCTCCCTTATGAATCAGGTTTTATTTGGGCTTTTATAATTGCCAGTGATGTGAGTTCACTCCCCTGTAGCTCCTTCTGTAAAGAATAATCAATACAGAGAAATGTTTCATATGTAGCACATTACTTATTCTTGAGGTTTATTCTTGCTTACACTTTTGCATGATGTGGATGATTACAAGACAGACACAGTAAAATCTTTAAGCTTAATGAAGCACCATCATTTTCATTTAAGCTGGTTACATAGTAAAAATAAAGATTTTAAAGGCATTAAAATCTCAGTTTGGTTTCTAACGTTAAAAATAACTATATCACATTCTCTTCCTTTGGTTCATGATCCTGTCTGTTGCTAAGAAACCCTTTCTCAGGTGGCTTTGAACCTTCTCATACAGCGTTTTCATCTGTAGCTATACTACCTTGTCGAGCCATAGGATACTGGTACTGTGTTTCTGGAACTTATGTTCCTTGCTGAAGGTGTTGAAACCATTGTGCAGATAGGCAGCTAATTCATTGATCTTTCAAAGCATTATGCTTTCTTCTTCAATATTTCTTGTCTCATTTTTTAAGTGTAGTATTTAAGGTGCTACGTAGTAAAAAAACGTGCACAAGTCAGAGGCAATCAGGACATACTTCTATGTGATCTGGACCCTCCCTTTTTGTGGCTTGGGCTTGTGCCATAAACAAACACGCCTCTTCGTGTGCCCAAGCACGTGCCTTCCATCAAGCTGTCTGTAGACTTCAACCAGCCAGTCCATTTCTTTGCTGTGAACCAAAACGTTTGGTGGGATTTTTTCTTTCTCTTTTTCATGCTTCAAATGCAGCATGTTTTGGGATAGTTGCAGTGACAAAAGGAACAACCAGACAGACAGATGGAATGGTTTAAGTATTGTTTCATGGAATTTAAGTGCAGCAGATTCAAACTGGTAGCTGTTGATTCCATCTCAGAAAGAGACTGCTGCATTCTTAACTGTGTATGGAATACTACATAAATGTAACCTATAAACACATAAATACATAGATATTTATGTGAATGTATAGTGTTTATTTATTCAGAAAGCACGTCCAGTGTATAATACCATCATCACTTCAATCATCACTTTTTATCAATTGTAACATCTGATAAACATTAACATGTTCATTACATATTAAACTCAAAATACCTCTGAGAGAATATTTATGAATTGTCAAGCTAGACTTTGTTTTTCAAATTAGTGAACTTCAGATCAGTTCCAAAAGAAAGCAGTCATGGAGGAAAAGCTCTCCACTAGGAAAAATTAAATCAGCCAGGAACTGGATGATAATTTTAGAGGAAAAATAAATCTGACCATCACAGTATGAAGTTGCCTTATTAACTCTGCTTGTGCTCTGAGTTTTTCCTTTTTCTTTCTCCATTGTCACAATAGATGTCTTTTTCTCTAGTATTTCATACTTTAATAAGGATGTACATTTATATTGCCATATTTGTGACAGAAACATATGCTCATCTAGCCTTATTTGCATGTGAAGATTAATATCTGTATATTTTGTATTTGTTAATATTGGGTCACACCCTCAGCAGCTGGAAAATTACATGACTCCATTGACTTCTGTAGAGCTGTGTCAGGTGATGATTTATTCCGTTGTTTCTTTTCACCTGCATTTTGAGCACTTCCAAAAACATACCAATCTGTGAACATGTTTTTCCAAAGTACAAACAAAGGCATCAATATCTTTCTTGAAATAAGGATTTCTGAATATGCCAAAGAAATCTCAGGACTGCAATCCCTAATATTCTCTGCTCCTGCAAACTTTAAGTTATACAACTTTGCTGTGCAGCATGATAGTTCTTTGTTTGAAAGGTTAAGGCAGTCTTTAAAACGTGCTAGCTTGCCATACTGCGTTTTTATTTTCAGAGAGCTAATGTTGATAAAGAAAAGAAAGAAAAGTGTAGAACAAAATTAGCTTGGATTTCCTGTGACCTTACAGTGTTTGGTGAAAGTGTCTGATTTTAAAATTGAGTAGCAGACAAATATTTTGGAGCTGCTCCTACCATTATATACAATAGTAGGAAAAGGTCAAAACTTTATGAAATTTAGCCATGAAGGTCTTACTTCCTTCACTTATAAAAGGTTGTTCCATAGGTAACTCAGTATGTACAAACATTCAAATCAAAAAACAACCGAGGTTTTAAATCTGAGACTTCCTCTTGAGTGAATAGCTAAAGAATATTGTTTACAGGATGGAAAAACAGCTTTACCTGAGCAGTAGGCTGAGGCGTTGACTTCAGCCACAAAAACATACCTGAAACCAATCTTTGCAAGAAGGTCTAGATATTCTGGCTCAGTGAATTACTTAAAGACTTCTGTCATGAAAGTTAAATCCAGATGAACAATGTCTCAAAATTTTCAGAGCAAGGGAAAAAAAGATGGAAGTGGAGCAGAATTTGACTCAGTGTTTTGTATTTTCTCTATTAACGAAATATTCTGATAGAGTCAACAGTTCTTCTGTCACATTCTATACAGGAATTTCTCTCTTTATCCGTTAAAAGAAAAACATTTAGCAAATTCTTATCTTCTTTAGCAGGGTGGAAATGTTTTGCCATACTTCTTTGCTATTGCTTCTTTTTGCTGAAGTATGTGTTAATATTATACTTTACTTGATCATCTATTCACTATGCCTCAATAGGATTTTCTAAGAGAGAAATACAGTCAAGGAAGGAACATACACAAGCAGAAGACCAATTCCAACCCCCTCCTCAGAGCAGGGTCAGCCAAAGAAGGTTGGCCAGGTCTGCATCCAGTCAGATTTTGGACGTCTATAGGGCAACCTCTACCAGTGTTTGACCACCCTCATTGTAAAAGTGTTTTCTTACGTTTACTTTCCTCTATTTCAGTTTGTGCCCCTTGCTTCTTCTCAGTGGACCCCAGTGACAGAACAAGAGTCTTGCTCCATCTTCTTTACTCCCCCCATCAGGTATTTATATATATTGATAAGATTTCCCTGGGCCTTTTCTGCTCCAGGCTGAAGTCCCCATTTCCTCAGCCTCCCTCCATATGACAGATAGTCATATGAATCCCTCATATGAGTTCCTTAATCACTTTTGTGCTTTTGTGGTCCTTTGGCAGTCTTGCTCTAGTATGTCCCTGTTTCTTGTTCTGGGGAGCCCAACACTAGACCCAGCACTCCAGATGTGTCTTTCTAGAGCTGAGCAGAGGAGAAGGATGACCTCCCCCATCCTGCTGGTAACACAGGCCAGGAGGCTGTTGACTCACTTTGTTTCAAGGGCACATTGCTGGCTCATGGTTAACATAGTGTCCACCAAGAATACAAGATCCTTTTTCAAAAATCTGCTCTTCAGCTGGGTAATCCCTAATGTATACTGGTGCCTGGTGTTATTCCTCCCCAGGTGAAGGACTTTACACTGCTCTTCTTGAGCTGCATGAAGTTCCTGTCAGCCTATTTCTCCAGTCCATCAAGGTCCCTCTGACAAGCTACACAAATCTGTGGTCTACTTACAGCTCATCACCTGCAGACTGGCTGCAGATGGACCTGTCCCATCAGACAGGTCTTTAATGAAGATGTTAGAAGGTATTTACCCCAATATTGGCCCATGGATTACACTGCTAAGGACTGGCCTTCAATGAAACTTTTTGCCACTGATTATAGCCCCTTACGTCTGGCAGTTCAGCCAGTTTTCAGTCCACCTCACTGTCCACCTCACTTATCTAGTCATACTTCGTTTGCCTATAAGGATGTTGTGGAAGATAGGGTCAAAAGGCTTGCCAACATCAGGATAAACAACATTCACCACTCTACCCTCATCCATCCAGTCAGAAATTTCGCAAAAGAAGGTCAGTCAGGCATGACTTCTGCTTCTGACTGCTCCCAGTCACCTTCGTGACTTACATATGTTTAGAAATGGTTTATGGGATTATTTGCCTCATCACCTTCCCAGAGATTGAAGTGAGGTTCTCTGGATGCTCCATCTGTCTCTTCTTGAAGATAAAGGTGACACTTGTTTTTTTTCTAGTCCTCAGGAACTTCCGCTAGTTGCCACAACCTTTCATAGATGATTGACAGTGTCCTCGGTGATATGGACCAGCTCCCTCAGCAGTTGTGGGTGCCTCTCATCTGGTCACAGGGATTTGTGTACAACCAGGTTGTTTAAACATTTCCTAAACTGTTCCTCCTCCAAGGCTAAGGCTTCCCTGCTCCAGACTTTCCTATAGGTCTCAGGGCCCTGGGATTTCTGAAAGCAAATTTTAGCAGTAGAGACACAGGTGAAGAAGGCATCATCAGTAAGTAACTCAGCCTTCTTCATACTTTCTATTATCATGTCCCCTACCCCATTCAGCAGTGGGCTCATGTTTTGCCTGATCTTCCTTTTGCTGCTGAAGTATCTGTGAGAGCCCTTCCTGTTGCCCTTCGCATCTCTTTCCGGATTCCAGTCCAGGTGGGTTTTGGCTTTCCTAAACTCATCCTGGCATAGTCATACAGTATGTCCATATTCCTCATAGGTCACCTGACCTTGTTTCCGTCTCTCGATGCTTCCTTTTTAAGTTTCAGTTTTGTCAGAAGCTCCTTGTTCATCCATACAGGCCTCCTGCTACCTCTGCTTGGCTTTCTGCATGTGGGGATGGACAATTCTTGAGCTCAGAGGAGGTAATCCTTGAAAATCAACCAGTTTTGCTCCTTCACTCCTCTTCAGGACCATATCCCATGGCATACTTTGAAGCCGGTCCCTGAACAGACCAACGTCTGCTCTCCTGAAGTCCAGGGTTGTAACCCTGATTTTTGCCCTACTCCCTTCTCTGAGGATCCTGAACTCCGGCATCTCATGGTCACTGCAGCCAAGGTTGCCTCCAACCTTCACATTCCAGACCTAGTTTGCAAGTATGAGGGCCAATAGAGCACCTCCACTCATGAGCTCCTCAATCACCTATGTCAGGAAGTGATCAGCAGTGCACTGCAGAAGGCTCCTGGATTGCTTGTGCTCTGCTGTGCTGCCCTTTCACTGTTTTGAAATTGTTTTAGATTATGTGCTTCAGTTAACTAGACTTATTAAAATAACTGAAAGGCTTAAAATATTAAAAAATAATAGGAGATTAAATCAATAATGAGAAACCACTGACCTTTGATGTCTTAAGTGAGAAAGTAGGACATAAATCTGACACGTCTGTGTGCCAGAATATATTTAGGTTTCTTTGAAAATACTTGCAATGGCATTTTTTGGCTTCTAAAACCGTGAGATTGAATCCTTTTGGGCCAACATTATAGTGCTTCTAGAATTTGCTTTTTATAAATTATGTCAGGGCAGGAGATGATCGTGAATGGGGAGGAAGTGGTTTCACAGATGTAGTTGGGGAGCAATAAGAAATCTTGGCCAGTTGTTGAAGGCCAAACCACAGAGACAGGTCATGGGTGGGTCAGCTTTCTGCTCTCCACGGTCCTCACAGGGAAGCAATGATCCCCATTTCAGGTAGTTCCCACCCATTCTCTCACTAAGTCCACAAAAGCCAAATTCCCAAGGAGTGTAACAGAAGACCTCAGGATTAGGACGAGACAAGCAGGGAAATAGTGGCCTCTGCAGTCTTGCCTTTTCCCAGATTGAGAGAGGTCTAGTAAGATGCTGCCACTGACCAGTCTGTACTAAACTTTCTGATACTCTATTTTGCTTTTTTAGTGTTATTGAGACAGAACCATCTGAGGCAGCTCTGAACTAATTTTGGTGGAGATTCTGCTTATAGCAGGACAGCTATTCTGAAAAAATGCACAGCAACCTGCAAGAGAGACACAGTTTACTTTCTATTTATGTGAATTGAAAAACTTTGTGAGGAGTGCTACGATAATTCATTTGCAGACCTAAGAACTGATGTTAAAAGACACTTGGTTTTGGTTTATGTAGCAGGTTTCTTTACAACACATTGACGAGTCATTTTCCATTTAGAGTAAGAGTTGTATTTCAATTCAGGAAGATACTGTTGGGAATAGAAAGTAAGATTTTAAGTGGGTATATTTTTATATAAAAATGGTGGTAAAACTAACAGTTTCAATGCAAAACAAACAAAAAAAAGGTGCTAGGGATTTTGTAAGGAGGTAAGTCCATAAATAACTTTTTTTTTGTTTTGCTAGAGCTGCTACCAAAAAAAGCAACAGAATGTGTTGGAAAAACCTTGTAAAATCATTTAGTTGATTCCTCGAAACCCTGCCAGTGTAGGATTATTCCTCAGAGCACATTCTCCACAGTCTTGTCAAAGCTTGACTACTCGAGCAATGGGTTTCCACCACTTATCTTGAAAGATATTTCTGCATTCTAATAGAACTCATTATTAGGAAATTTTTCTAAATGTTTCTTTACCAACATGTTATTGGGTCACCATAATCAATCTATCTTTCTTGCTAGTTTTCCAGTCTTCAGTTATTTGTAGATGACCAAAGCACTCTCTCTTTCCTTCTAGTCTTTGCTGTGCTTAAGTAGCGTACTAGTGTTAAGGTACTTTCTTTTTTCACTATTATTTTCAGAATTGTTTCTGCAGTCATTTTCATTGCTTTGCTATTAACTATGTCCAGTTTGTTGACTTTCTTTGATATTGTAGTTCTTTTCCTTCCCATTTCTATGTCTGTCTCATTTCCCCTGAAAGGGACTAGTATCAGATTTCAATTACAGCAACAAGTATTTCTGATTAGCTCAGTCAACTTTTCTCTATCTGCTAAAGTGGGCTGTTAAGACATCTATAATATGTTCTGAAACACTGAGACAGGTTGGTATTTCACGTACAAAATGTTCTATGCCATTGGCAGAAATAAGGGTTATTATTAAAAATAAAATGTCATTTAATATTTTACATTTTGTGATTTCATATTTCAAGTGCTTTTAACTATTTGCTGTTGTAGGAGACACTAAAACTATTAATAAAACCTTCTTGCTACCTGGACGTAAAATGTTCTCTCCTCACTTCCTTATCTGCTGACGGTGTTCATCCAGTCCCACCAGGGGACTCTTCCGTGCTTTTTGTCAGGCCCATATTAATTTGTCAATAATTTGTTTCTTTGTTTTATAATATGGTGCAATAGACATATTCTCATTTGATGCATCCAAAGACATGTTCTTTGAAGGGTGGCTCTGCTTTTCTCAGATAGCTGCCTTTCCAAAGGCCTTTTTAGGGTACCGAAAATGAACCCCAGTGGATTCAGGACTCAGCAGCCAGTTTAGCCACTGTAGAGAAGCTGTATGACTTACACTTTCAAACATTTATCTCATTCATCCCTTAGAAATTATATGTATGCGGCATCTCTTTGTCCTGTCACTCTTCTTTCAGCCACCATCTTGACATCTGCTGACTGGTTCCTCAGCAGCTCTCATGTGAAAGGTATTTGATTGCTTTGTAAGAAGCTGTGAAAACAAAATTAACCAGAAGACACCTCAGGTTTAAAATAAAAATACGTTTTGTTTTTGAGTTCTTATGTGTCAAACATAATAACAATTTGAATTCCTGCAACTTTCAGATACAATGTACAGTGGAGCTGTGTAGTTAATTCATTATTGATTTTTAAAAGTATAAATATAGGTTTTTTACTTTTGGTGGAGACAAAGATAGAATGACAGAGCCTTATTTTCTGCATATGCTATCATGTTAATTGGGTAGATGCATTCTAATGCTTACAGATCTTTTTGTTTTAGTTAAAGGGCTGCACTGAAAACAGAGGAGTCAAACAAAGGAGAAACAGTGGCATGCCACATCTCAACAAAATGCAAAGAAATAACACTTGAATGAACGGCATTTGGGTGGAGAATGTAATCAATACTGTTTCATCTAGTACTTAAAAACATTGCCATATGGTGATTACCATCAAAGCTCAACAGTCATTGAGAAGGAAAACTGGTTTAGTTATCTAATTTATGAACTATGCTTTGCAATCCATAGAGACAATGCTTTCCATATACTGCATCTTCCTTTTGTTTCTGACTGCTACTTGTCCTTTCCTAAGTGTTAAAGCCCCTTTAACTTGATGTGTATTTCTTCCTTATGGACTCCTGCAAAGGCGAATGGCGTGGTCATGAATAGGAGATGATCTGCTAATAGGGTTTGTGAAACTGTCTTGCTATTGAAATATGAGACTTAGTCTGAAAAACATTAAAAGGCTATTTTCTAGTACTTTCTCTCACAATGACTATTTGCCACATTCAGTAAGGTTGGGCGTATATGCTTATTCTTAAATGTTTCAACGAAGGGACCTTCTCTTTCCTTGAAGGATTTTGCTATAATGCAGTGACCTTCAGGTGCTCATCCTTAATTTTATTCCGTTCTACTTTACAAGTTCCTTTTGAATTCCTCATTACTCCCTTTTCTCTTTTGTCTTTCTTTTATTATTTAAATGTACATTGTTGTTGTTTTTTAATCCTTGTCCTACCCTATTCTTATTTCCTAACTCTGTCTTGGTTTGCGATGTAGAGGAGCCCGCAATCAACTCTTTCAGTCTTGTTTCATTACAAGGCTTGAAGGGAAGGCAGAATGACATTAGTCCCACCTACACTTAGACTGTACTTTTTCTAGAATAAAGCACAGATCTTACTTTCCATGCTTAGAAGTTTACAGTATCGTACTACCCCTCAGCACTGATTCTGATCCTGCATCTGGACCATTTTACCTGCAGACAGTGCTGTGGACCTCAAGAGGGATTTCTGGAGGAATGAGTGGTTCCTAAGGATACAACTGCAGACTCAGAACTCCGACTGTAAGGTTTTTTGGGCAACGTCTTTCATTTAACTATGGTATTAAGCACACATACAGTGCTTTACGAGCCCAAATTAAATGTTGTGAATCCTTAATCAGAATTGCGAATCACAGCTTTTAAATGTGTTCACACAGAAATGCTAGAACCCTTTCCACAGTAATTTAAATCTCTTCCATCCTCATTAGTTTTAACAGAAATAAGCAAGAGTAGGGTAAGAATAAAACAGGTTGGGATTTGTCTACAGAGAAAAAAGTCCAATTCTGGCAGTTGAGGTTACACTATAAAAGTCTTGTTCTGTTAAGACTGACAGACTTACTGAAGAGTTACATTGTACAAATTACAAACAGGAAGAGATGCTAGAAATATAGGCAGTTTTTCACAGGTTTCAGTCTCAAAAACAGTATCGTTGACAAAAACACGGAGAGATGTGTCAAACTGAAGAATAGGTGAAAAAAAGAGCATCCGTCATTTGACAAAGTACTTGACTAATTGTCAAAGGTGGAAGCAATTTCAGTTAGTGCTTATTATCATGATACAGATGATTTCCATAGATACTATATGCCGAGAGAAAATCCTATTTTTATTAGGCTTTCTTTTAGAAAGACGCTGAAAGTATAAGCCTCACCAATTGTGTATAATTGCCAGAAAGGAAAAAGTATGTCCCTGGCTTATTTGCAATTATGTCATGAGATCACCTAGGCTTGCAGCACATTCACTTTGATAATTTGGACTCAGTGAATGTTCCTAAATCTACCGTTTACTCTAATGGAGTAATAATATTTCCATAGGTTTCCTTAGTGTTTAACACTTCCATTAACGTCAATGACAGCAGGCATGCTGACTCTTTTCTTATGGATTTACATGGATTTGTATCACTTTTTATCTCCTGTAGGTAAGTAGAATTGGAGAATTACCATCTCCAATGTCATAATGATATGTTATGCAACTATGATCTTTATTTTATTCTCCATATCAGTTATTCTGAATTTTCTTGCCCTCTCCTCTCCTCAGATTCTGAAAAGAACTCCTTTAAAAGCAGCAAGCTACTGGACTATGTAGCTCCCAGAAACTTTAAAACAAGTGATTGAAGCGTTATTAACTTGTGACAATACGTAGGTAATGTGGAAGGAAATTATCCTGGGATCTATATCCTTATGAACATGCTATTTTAAGGGAATTATGAATGACAAGGTGTCACAGTATTTGCTCTATTCAAGGAGAAACAGCAGTGGTTTGACTTCAGTCTCATTGTCTCTAATTTCTTACGCAAGGAAGCATAGTTTTACTTAATGTTTTCAGTTCTTTTGAAATTATTTTTCTCATGTAATCCAACACCTCTCTTTTTCATCCCACTGCTATATTTGAATTACTGTATCTGACACAATGTCTTATGTTCCAGCTCAGCCTTCAGTTATACAGGCACAGATCCCAGTAAATTCAATGGGAGTTGCACTTGGATATTTGAGAGATGGTTTGGGGCCTTTAACCTTAACACAAATAAATATGTTATAAATTATTTTAAAATTATATTAGCAAAGAACTAGTATTTTCCTAATGCAGTTTATTCAATTTGTTCTGTATCAATTTTTTTTTTTTTTTTTCAGGAAATATTTACAAGTGAAGTCACATCTTCTATCTAATTAGCTGAATTATAAATAGGAAAGATAACTGGTTTGGAATTAGGTAGCAGAGACTAACAGTGGCTTTAGGAAGTCAATCAAATTTATGATTTTGTATGCAGAGACCAATTTAGCTTTAAAATTTGTGGTACATGTAATAAATCAAATTCAATTTTCAATGACCCCATTGTTTAGCATGTGTATTTTAAATATAGCAAAAGCTATTTCTTCCTCTACCTATAAAAAAAAAGTAAATTATTCATGCTACCTGTATTCAGTGACCGTTAAATGAACCTTCCCAAACCGAAATGACCTGCTACAGCACAAATAATAGCAGTCCATTACTAGGCTGTGTGCACAACTGTCTAAATTAATCTTTCAAAGCAGTAATTAAGGTAATGTTACATTTAATTTGTCTTTAGTTGATGATTTGTTGCTAAATATGACATTTTGACCAGTCTGAGAAAAATCCTTAAATTAGAGCTTTCTCATATTAGAGAATCAACAGACTTATAAATGATCTCTTTGTATGTTTCGGGCCTGATTCTCAGAGCAATTCTGTGGCCTTCACCTCTCATATGTAGCATCTGTTTTAAGCTACTGTCATTAGATTCTTCTCTTGTTTTTCATTATACGCAATGCAAATACATTCCCAGAGTTCAAATCATTTTCTCCTACACATTACTTAACTCCTTAAAAGACATTTTAATCACTTAAATTCTTCAGTTTTCTCAATATGTTCTTGAAAAAAGAATGTAAATGCAATCCCTCCCATGGTTACTTTCTCTACAGGAAAAAGGAAGTTTGGTTGTTTTCATTTTTTTGTCTTTAATGCATGTGAAAAAACCTCAAATACTATGGACCTTTGATGGCTGACTGGAAGCCTCTGATGGAGGGAAAATATTTCACTACAAAACTTAGATCTGATTGTTTCAGCTCTATTTAGAGAAAATGCACATTATTTTGATGTGCTGACAAAAAACTACATTAGGTCACATAAAATTGGAACATCAGCTACTATAATTTCATGATTTTACTCATGCAACCATCTCTCTTATCCACGTTTCAACCATTCAACATGATGTGGACCCCCTCAAGGCTACAAGATGTGAGCAGTCTGTGTTCATGTATCTGCCTCCTCACTTTCCAGTACTATTGCATCAAATTTTTTTAGCATATGTGCATGTCTCTCTCTCTCATCTCCTTCTTCACTATAGACCTTAATCTTTAACTTTAAACAGATGACTTTGTTTGACTTTGACTTCCCAATACAGAGCCTGGAAGCTAAACACATGTAATCATACCATATTATTTTGGGGGAAGTCTTTATATTGTGTCAATGAAACGGGTGTAATGATTCCTAACCAGGTTGAAAAGATATTGTCAATTTACTGTTTATACCCTTCAAGAGCTCTGGAAGAAACATGATTTCAGATTTTTGTATCACCTGTGATATTGTGAGATCTGACTGGTGTCAGGCGGCATCCTCACTTCCAGCTGCTAAAGTACAAATAAATACAACTTTTCCAAGTAGCTGTACTTTCATTTCAAGCATATAGTGAATCGAATTTGGAAAAAGTCACAGTTTGGAGAAGAATTGACCTGCAAGGTAATCCTCCTTATAAGTATGGAACAGTATAATAAAGCTCGCATTATGCATGCTAAATGCTAAGCATTATTATTCTGTAGCCCATTTTACTTCTGCTACAGCAATGAATCAGCTCTATAGTCTGCAACACCATCTTCAAACCATAGTGAGATAACTGACTGCTTTTCAGTTCAACACTAAAAAGCATTGCTGTTGACTTCTATGTCTTTTCAGTTATACCATCTTTCCTAGCACACTTGAACGTGCAAGTTTGTAAATTGTTATTTACCCATCTTACTCTCAGTAAAGTTCCGGGACTGTTTCCCAGTCTGGCAATTATGCATTTTATTATAATTTTATGATATCTAGTTTTAAAGGATATTTTTTTTTTTTGAATCCTTAAGATATGAAAGCATTATATGCACTTAGAAGACTGCTGATCCGTATCCTGTTGCTGAGTTATTAGACAATACTGGCCGTAGAACAGCTTAACCAGAAACCTACCTACCTGCTTATACTCACGGTGTCAACCTCCTGTTGATATCCAGTTCAATACTATGTAGTGTTGGTTATTTTTTTTCATCTGATTAGGAGACAAGTAGATTCACTTCCCTCCCCTTTCCTTTTGGCTAAGGCTTTTGTAGTCTGCGGGTTGCCTAAGTTGACACAGACCACATGGAAAAAGTACATAGCATTAAATTCCTTAAACAGTGGAGACTGACAAGGGTAACTGAAAGGAATGAAATAGATGGATCCATCAGAAGTTATTAAGAGAGAATTATTCTGTCTTATTTGTCTTCTTTCCTCCCCTGAATATTAATATGCTTTTTTAAATGGCAGGAAAAGCAATGCAGAAAGTATAAGAATCAATCCACGAGTCAAAACAAAACCGCCAGGGTATCTACAGGTTTCTGGGATCTGGCAAAAGATCCAAGAGTTTCTACAGGCTTCTGGGGTCTGAACGGATGCCTGGAGGATTTTGTACTAATATGTTTGGAAAAGACTCAAGTCACATAGGTGGCCCAATGAGTGTGAGCCATATTGAGTGCATTATAAGTTCTTGTGCTCAGTCTCAGTTGTTGGTTTCTTTTATCCTGTATGCTTTCAGGGATCTAATAAATGCTGCAGATTGACTGCTGTTTGAGAATTCAGTATAGGTGTTTCGGTCTGTCATTAAAACAAACCAGCTGAATGAAGGCTGGGCAGATCTGGACAATGGTAGTATACTTGCTAACATTTTTTTTGGACAGTTAATTACAATCAAAGCACAGCTAATTTAATAAAATTGTCAGTAGCAGCGTGACTGTCCTTATCACAAGCCATCTGTGTAGCCCGTATATCATTTGGTCATAAGAGACACAAAGGAGTGGCTTGTATTGTAGATGTTATCCTTACTGATGGGGTGCCAAGATATGAAAAAAAAAAAAATATATAGATATATATATATATATACTAGCTCTCTGGGTCCTTGATACTAGATTTTAAAACCCACAGGAAATTCAAAGAGCCCTCAGAGAGCAGGGGATTTTTTTTTTTTCTTAGGATATCTATTACATTTTGGGGTTCTGTAGCTGTAGAGCTACCCAAGGAACTATAAAATGTAGCCAAAGGACCTAGTAAGTCAAAATTATCATGTGAGTGCTGTCACAATTCACTATTATCTGTTGTATAAAGTGCAGGTGGTGACTTATTCCACTGCTGGAAAGTCTCGCTTAAGATCTCAAAATATACAGCTGTGTCTTTCAAGCCATCAGCATTTGACCCAAGCCCAGTCCCATTAAGAGAAGTGAGAGTGGCAAACCTGAGCTGCCTTCCCTGGGTATCCAAGGTCAGCTATCTAAGGTCTGTTCAGACATCCAGGTGGCTCTATTTGCAGACATACTGAGCACCAAGCAGCCTTTCATGGTGAGCTTTGGACCAGGCTGTAGTACAGAGCTTTGATTCAGAAATTGTCAGCTGAGCAGAAGTCAGCACAGGCCACTGATGGTTTTGTCTTCCAGCCCGGTGCTCCAGAAGGACCAAAGGGTCATGCAGATGGCTGGCCAAAACTGCAGCTGCTGAAACATTGTAGATCCTTGATCTCAGACCAACAGAGCTGTTCTGGTGTTCCTTGAGGAGCTGAGCCTGTCGGGAGGTGAAACTCTGTAATACAAAGGAACTGGTAGTTACGAAAAAAAAAGATTACTACCAGAACACCTATTGATGAAAGACTGTAACTGGGATACTGGCAGTTTTTGGAAAGCGTTCCCAGTTGTGTTTTTAATAACATTGGCCTACAGAATGAGAATGTGTACTCTGCTGAGTTGTAATAACACTTAGGAATGCACTAGCCCACAAACTGAGCATCGTAAAACTGTTGTTTTCACATTTTCCTAATAAAATGCTATGGCACTGTAAATCTGTTTTTATTTTATTTGTAATGGCAGAAATGTGGTTATCATAAAATCAAATCCTCTTTCAAAATGTAGGCCATAGGACAGTGATATAATTCATCCTGTTCAAGATCATGGTTTGCATCACTCTAATCTGAACAAAAAAATTCAATATACTACTTAAAATCTTTTACCTTCAAAACGCATCATAAAATTCAATGCACGTTCAGGTCTGTGCTGACACTGCAGTTTGTGGCAAGGTGAATCAGAAATATATAAAGCACTTAAATGACAACATGTGGAGCAAAGCACAACTATCTGGAATATTTGTGACAGGGGCCAGGTGTGAAATGGCAAACAGAACCAATAGGTCATGGTATAATTAAATGTGTTCAAGTTTCAGCTTATCAAAGTTTCCTTTCATCCAAAGTGCCAAACTCCCAGGTACCTATTAATTAAGTTAAAATTATGCTTCAGTCTACAAATCATAAGGTTGTAATAATTGAGTTCCTTCAAAAAAGGCCATTCTATTGCACTCTTTTGTGATAGAAGTATGTACAAGCACTGTATCTTTATAGCATATAAATGTGTGTGAATTTGCAATGAAGAAATTCATGTGATTAGTTGTATAAGAGCAGTTTTAAATGGTGATGTTGTGTCGACATTTCTTACTCATGTAGAATATTCAGCAATAAAGTGTACCAAATTGGGAAAGAACTGCAAACTCATTGTGAATTGCAACATAAATGCTCTTTTATAAATGATGACAAAATAGCTTTTTGGAAGATAATGGGATTCACTGTCATATGCAAATAGAAGGTACCTTCCAACTATTATTTTCTTATTCCCTAGTCCTCCTGGTGTGGTGCCTGAAGTACAAAGTGTAGGGGTTTGTGGATACAAATTGTGAGTGGGGAGTACTCTCATTATAACAAAATAGAGCCATAAATATCTGTATTAATAGAACATTTTGATCTGTACACTTGATTTTTCACTTGAGAGAGCAACAGTTTAATCTTATTTCACTTGAGAGGGCTGGTCCCTTCATAATGAGTACCCACTACACTATGAGACATTGAATACCAACACCAAGGAAATGCTTTCCAGGGCTCTACCATTCCTTTCCTGGAACCACCTAAACCAGATTGAATGGAGAGCTGGAAGCGGGAAAATCATCCCAAAATACAAGAGAAAAAGACAAAACACACTTGAGATCCGAAAAGGAGCATGCTTAACTAGTCTCCGAGATGAGTCAGCCTCTCATGTTTTCATTATATTCTATTCATCTCATATAGCTCTGCCAGGAAGATTACACTACGAGATTTTTTTTCTTGAATGAGCAGGGCTCTGATGAGATTGTCTCAATCCATTTAAGAAGCCAAGCATACAAAATATGATTTAGGGTATAAACTGAAATGTGTTATTGATACAAAATTTATGATAAAATTACATTACAGCAGCTCAATCTGAAAGAATCTGTGTTTCACCTCTGTATAAAACATACTGTACTAGACACTCAGTGGGGATACATTTTCATATCTCGTTCACTTTCACAGAGCTACACAAATCTACACTAGGTGAGGATTTTGCCTAATATGGATTTATTTCATAACACTCCAGCAAGGGATTTAATACAAGATTAAATGTGTAATTTCTCTATGACTGCTTATATTGCAATGTCTGTGTGTTCTTAAGATATCCATAGACAATGGAAACAGAGGTTATGCACTGATCAGTACTAGAAAGGGAAAAAAGGGAAAAAATCTAGTTAGACAAGGTCAATCAAGGTAGTAGCTGCGGCTTTGAGAAATAAGACGTGTTTCAAGGGAGGTCAAAATGGTAAGAAAGGCTTGTGAACATCCATGACCTCTAAATCTCCAGGATTGCTTACTCCAAACCATCTTTAAAATAGGGCATTTCACTATTAAAAGCTCTAAGCAGAGGATTCAGTCAAACAGAAAGATAACACTTGGGTTGAAGAAGATTGCTAAAGAATAAATTCAAAATTTGTTGTAAAAGTGGCTGAAATTATGTCCTTCAAAGTCTAACTTTCCTTTTTTAAAATTCTCTAGTTCTCAGGTTATGAAAATATCCTGGGGACATTTCAGAAGTGCACAAATCCATCTCTCTAATTCAATCAGTCTGATATATAGAAATTATTCATTATTCAATGGAAGTTGTTGGAGGTCTGCCATGGGTAAATTCAGGCAACTTTGTGGTAATAGGCTACGCATGTGGGTGCTTAAAATAAACAGTTTCAGAAAAAAAAATATATATAACAAATATCTCACAAATATCTATACCTACTTGCACAGTCAACTAGTCTGCTTAAATTGTAATATACTTCCAGCATGTCCCTGGATATGCTGCAGATTTAGACGTCCGTCCCATCATATACTTGAGTAGCTTAGCTTAAAAAGATGACGTATCATAGGGGATACAACTCAGATAGGGAATTTAGCCCATAATAAAACAGAGTCCTGAGATCTCAGAACTGCTGTTCCCAGGAAGTACATCACAGGCACTTCCAAGTCATTTTTAAAGTTTGCAAATAAATATTTTCTTTATTCAGTTTCCAGTTAAAAAAAAGAAGAAAAAACATGTTTTAAAGCAGAAATATTTAGGTAAACCAATTTTATTCAGTCAAACCTGCTTGAGTCATAAAGTCCATTTTCTAGCCTGCTCTAGTGACTGGTGAACATGATGTAATGAGATCAATTCCCTGTACAGCAGCAAAGAATTACAATGGAAGAAAGTGATAGACTTACTTATTTAAAAGAAAGATCTGTAAAATGGAGAGAGAGAAGACCCTTTGTTTCCCCTTTCCAGACTTGAAAGGAGAAATGAACTCATATTTATCACATACTTAATATCTGGAGTTCGATGAGAAAGACAGGGATCCTTTCAAAAATGAAAAACAGCATGGCAGTTGAAATCCCAGTAGGGCTGGCAAAGTATGGTCATATTTAACATCTAATATAGCATGTTGCTTTTAGTGACAGAAAAGCAGAGATGGTTAACAAGCAAAATAATGGTTCAGTTTTAGTAACTGTTAGTTGAACAGACTGTATGGAATCCAGAAATTAAAGATTAAATTGAAGAAAGGAGTTGACTACAAAAACATGATAGCAAGAAGATGGGTAAGTCCACATGTCAGAGTAAAGACAATTGCAGATGTTCTAATAACAATTGGAATGCCTAAGTAGATACATGCTTAAAAATTCAACCAGTTTACCTGGTTCTGCATGTCTGCTAGGAAAGACACTGGTCAGGCAACCTTCTGCATTGATTCTCTGAAGTACTTCATGGATTCTCCTCTCTCTGGTGACCAGTGACAGGACACGAGGAAATGGTCTGAAGCTGCATCAGGAGATGTTCATATTGGACATTAGGAAAAGGTTCTTCACTGAGGGGGTGGTTGGTTACTGGAACAGGATCCCCAGGGAAGTGGTCATGGCACCAAGCCTTTCAGAGTTCAAGAAGTGTCTGGCTGACTGTCTTAGTCATATGGTTTAGTTTTAGGTAGTCCTGCAAGGAGCAGGGAGTTGAACTCAGTGAGCCTTGTGGGTCTCTTCCAATTCAAGATATTCTATGATTCTATGTTTCTGTGATTTTATAGCTCACGTGCACACTTCAGTATATTGATGATGCTTCTAAATTGTCATCTCTTTCCTTCTTCTTTTTTACCTCTCTGAGCACTCAAATCTAATTTTTTTTCTTCCTGAAAAATTAATTACAAAGTTTGGCAACTGTGGCTATACAGAAGTCTGCCAGCTGTTAAAGGTCTCTCCATGATTTTTTATTCATGTTTTTCTGCGACCCACACAAAAGCTCTTTCCCATCTCATCATCTGTTGAATGAATGGGAAAGTCCTTTCTTCTGGAACATCCATGAGAAATTCCTCAGTGAAATTGATTCAGACCATCTGCAAACACCTCAACAGCCCTTATGTTTTCTATCTATTGTAAGGTTCTCTTTTGGTGACAGCTGCTATAGACTCTACCATAGAGAACTCTAATTGTAAAAGGCCACACAGGACAGCTCTCCACAGTCTTTCAGTCTCTTCTTCAGCAGTATATACACCACTATTTTGGAAATGCTGCCTTGGCCTTCTCTTCATGAGTCTATCATTGGATTGAATGCTTTGACCATGTTCATTCATTCTTGTCCCTCGGGAAAGCTTATAATAGTATGTCTGCTATTACTTACAGTTTTGGGGAACAAGGTTCGCTGCTCTGTTGTTCCATGGGACAACTCTCCCATTGTCCCGTGATCCTGGATGCAATCAGTTCCCCATCCATTACAGAACCTCCAGAGACTACTGCAGTATAAATAATATATAGATTCTGTGAAGAAAAGCAATAAAACAGTTTTCCAAAAAGGAAGGATAGAACATCTGCCAATACAGTGTTTAATTGTCATACTAGGTAAATTTAAATGAATACAATTCAAATGACAGGAGTTTAACTTAGCTAAAACTGATATTGCACAGAAGAGGGCTGGCCTCAAAGTTTGTACATCTGTTTTAAACTTATCTTTATTTATGGTTTGGGAAACAACCTTTTATAAATCTGATGTGGTGTGATTGTCTCTTTATATTTTTAAGGATGAGGGGTGTATTTGTGCTTAGTATACACAACCCTTAATATATGGTCGGCGTTGTAGAAATAATAGAAGGGTGTTAGAAAGCCTGCACTTAACCACTTTCTTTAGCATGCATTATACAGTGCTGCAGAAGTCTAAACTGTAAAAAAATAACATTTGGAATGATTCTCAATTGCTGTGTTTTAGTTTTGGGCTAAAACAGAGAATTTTGAAATTAAATATGTCTGTGATCCAGCATTCCTCAAAGGAAGGAAGGAAGGAAGGAAGGAAGGAAGGAAGGAAGGAAGGAAGGGAGGGAGGAAGGGAGGAAGGAAGTAAAGAAGTAAAGAACTAAAGAAGTAAAGACTTTCTGCAAGATGGCATAATTAACAAAGAGGATGAAAAATGCTTATACCTAAAGACAATGCTTGATAATTTTAAAATATGAGCAAACACGAACTAAACAAGGATTAAAAACTTAAGTGTTCTGATATGGAAAGGAGGCTGATAGTAGTCAATTTTTAGTTGAAAAACATAGTAGAGCACCTTGTAGATCAGGAAATCTTTTTTTTTTTTTACTCCCTTTCCAGGAACAGTCTGAGATTCAGAATTTTGTCGGTAAAGAAATCTTAACTGTAAAGACAGCTGTAAACAAAGAGATTTTGAAAAGGGAGGAAAATCCAAACTGTAGATGAATCCACATCATACACATTCTCTCTAGTCTTATGGGTATGAATTGCTTCATTCAAGAATATGCCCAGAAAAGTGGTTTTCAGATTTTAAAAATGTAGATCATACTCCAGGAGGCTAATTACACCTCACTTTTTGTTTTAATACTCTGCTGAATTTTCATCATGTCTGTAACCATTGGCTAACTTCCCATCCCTACTCTCGTCACTGTAGTATCATTTTTTCCTATCCTTTATTTAGACTTGATTCAAAGTACACTTTGATACATGTAGGCAAATAGTTATATTCATAAAGCTCATGGGGAAAGTTCAATTGAACTAGTGTTCATACAGAGTGTTAGGTATTAACTATTTAAGTTTTTTGAAATGGAATGGACTCTGACTAAAATCCAGCCTTTGTTGCTCTGTTAAGAGCAATAATTTCCATATGCCAGGGAGAATTCCAAGTGCAAAAGCTTGTGAACTCAGAGTTCAACCTGAGTTTTGCGATGGTGCTCGTTTCTCCCTTGGGTTCAAGAAGAACCGAACCATTGAACTTCACATCTTCTTCAACTATTTAGAGTGGAAGGCTCAAAACATGATTCTGGTTTTTGTGCTTTTGATCTAGCTTCTCTATATACATTTTAATTGCTTTAGGTTACAGCCTATTTAAAGGAGGGGAAATCGTTAGCTGATATTTCATTGCTATAATGGAACATGACTCACAGCACATTTCAGCCAACAGTTTTAACTATACGTATGAAAGTCTTCTTTAAGCACACATCATGTCCACTATGTCTTTCCGTGTCTTATCTTCTCTGCTCTCCCTATTATTTTTCTTCATAGTTTACAAATAGAAGAAATAAAAGAAGATAAGGACATTGCAAACATTTTGTGCAAGATGTTTTATTGGCTTCTGCTTGTTGCCAGCCAATGCCAACCTTTTCCTGAGCACAAATTGCTCAAACTCAAATCATGATGAAACACACAATGTAAATACACTAGAAAAGTCTGGAGAAATGAAGCTGTTATTAGAGCTTGCCTTCATATTGCAAACACATACCGAGAAAAACAATCTTACCTACTTCAGTGAGGCAACTTAAATTAATAGATAATAATCAAATTGTTTAAAAACATGGACCTTTTCCAACAAAGTTTATTATTTTTAATATAACTTCCACAAATCAGCAAAAGGTGTAAATAATGAAGCTGAATCATTTGGCATCTCACAGAAATGCAGGAACTTTTTAAGAAAAACAGAAAAATTGGGCTTTGAAGTCTTAAAAGTTCTCTGTTGCTTCACAAACTGTGTCATATAAGCTGATAGTGGTGATTTATCTATTTGTTTTTGGTTTTTTCTCTGTCTTGATTGTGATTTCTTAGTTTTCTACCAATACTTTCATTGCTTTACTAAGTCACTGGAAAACTTATTTTGGAGAATTCTTTGCTTGTAGTTTCATTTTGAGCAGCTTACAGTGTTTGATAAGACCTTTTGTTTTAGAAGAGTCCCATGAGATGAATCTCCATGCTGATTAGATAAGAATGACTCATAAAAATTTATTTTAATAGAATCATAGAATAATTTAGGTTGGAAGAATCCTCTGTAGGTCACATGGTCCCACCTCTTACTCAAAGCTTTTTATGCACAAGCACTCCTGATCACAAATGTTTCCATGACTATACATTTAAAACTATTTTATAAACATGTCTGCAATACACTCCTGGTTATAACATATGTGCTGATGCACATATTGGCAGTATCAAAGTTCAAACTCTATAATTTAAACAATCAGATAAATGTTTATGGAAACTATCTTTTTATATCTGCTTAGCTCTAGTAACAGTCTTATTTTTCTTTTCTAAAATGTGTAACCTTTTCATTAAAAAAAACTAGTTCAGGAGGGTGAGATTTGTGTCAGAAGAGTATAATTATTTTTGCTTGAAAAGTGAGATTAAAAATGTATCAAAATATGGAAAGGTTATGCTGACCTGAGCAGTAATAAGTACATAACAACTGATTAGTTCATTTCTGGTTATGCTCCATTTAACTGTTTTCTGCTTGAACCAGCTTTGAAGAACTGCACGAACATGAAAATTCCTACGATGGTCATTCACTTAGCTTGCTGTGTTTTCTCCATTTTGTGTGTTCTTGTGCCCCTTTGCCCTCGTTTTAGTTCACTGCTCCCTGACTTCTGTTTTTCATGCCTTTTTGCTTGCACTGCTAGGAATACAGTAGGGAATGAGATAAAAGAATGATTTCCTTTAAAAGAATTCCCCAATTGGTGTTTCTTTTTTACTTCCATTTTGTTCAGTGAATTTATTTTCAATGGAAGAAGTTGATTGGCAGGTTGATTGAAGAAACCTAAATTTGCAATGCACAGGAGGTAATCAAATGTCATTTTCAACCCACCAAGAATTTTAACCTTCAGGACAGCACATTTTTAGAAAGTTAGTATTATCAGTATAAAAAAGCCAAGGAATTTCTATTTAAAGAAACCTGTAGAAAGATTCAAAACACACCATTTTTTTATATATTCATATTTGAGAACTTTTGGATATTTATTTTAGTTTTTTATCTCAAACAGTCTCAAGACAGTTGATAAACCTCATAATTCACTCAGTAACCGTTTTAATTTTGACATTTTAAAATCTTTTTAAAAAAAATGAGAGCACTTTTTTAAAAATTAGAAGCTTGATTCTATAGGCGATATGGGAAAATCCCCTTGCTTTAGGGGAAGACAATAATTTGGCAAATTATTTCAAGTTACCATTGTTAATATTCTGTATCCGCATTAGCTTTTTAAGCTTCATGTCTAGAAGTTACCTAAGCTTAAGATTTTTCAAATCGAAAGGTTCTGAGTTGAAAGCTCTTCTCAGACTTAATGAATTATATTTAGTTGCTTTAGTTTTGGTAATTTCAGTTGAGCCACAGAACCCTGAGTGGAAGATGATTGTCTGTCAAAATGTTTTTTCAAAAAAAAAAAATAGCCACAAAACTCATGAAACTCTTGGTAGTTTCATGAATAAAACTCCCAAATCATTAATCATATCTTATTTTATTGACTTTTTTTTTCTGTCAGCTCTAGTCTATTTGGTGTAACTCCCTGAGCACGTGATACCTCAGCCTATTGTATGATTACTTTTCTTCATTTGTTCTACAATAGGGCCCAAAAGACCTGAGATCAGAACCACTTTGTCATAAGAAGTGTATGTCCCCATATAAGACACAACGTCCACCAAAAGAGCTTTTACTGTAAGTGACAGAGGCAGCCCAAGGAAATATTTTTATCCCACATTTTACTTATGAAGAATGGAGTAGAGGGACATTAAGTGATTTGGCCAAACTTCCTGGGAAATCTGAGTCCAGAAGTCCTCAGCTTTAATCCACAAGACCATCTTTCCTCTGCTAGGAAACAGATGTTAAATTGGATGTTAATTTTGCCATGAAACCTTTTTTAGGAACTCCAAAAAGCAAATAGTCTCCAAGAATGATTACTTAGCAAGCTACCAGCTCTGCAGTCTTGCATCTCAGAAGTAATTCACTCCATCTTTGCTGGCAGGCTTTAAAAGGCCTTTTGTTTTCACTCACTGATTAGTATAACAATCTATTTTGAAAGATATGTGGGCTGATAGGAGGTATCATTTATTTGTTTCAATGGTAGCTTTTTGCAACAGAATGTATGAAGCTTTTAAGTGTTGTGGATTGAAGCCTCTGATATCAAAGATAAACGTTAGGTTTATAAATACAGATCCTCTAAAGTATTGTAAGTACTGTAATCAGTAACAGAAATTTGCATCATTCACTTGCCTCCCTTAAAGTGCTGAAGGTTTTCCCTTTTAAAAACCACAGACACATATATTATCAGCCCATATTAACAACTGAGCCAAAAAATGTAATGTGAGTTAATTATATAATGTGTATTCAATTACATAAAGTTCTCATTTAATGCTAGACTGCAGCACATTACGGGTTAACTTAGAACACCACTTGGCCTTCCTCCCCTCCTCTTTTCTGCAATTCAAATCAGTCTTCTGGAAAATTGGCCTCAGTGCCAGTGACGTGCTGCTGAACTTACGAAACTGCAAGAATATCCTACCAGATTTCATTCTTTTGTTGTAGAATTGTTTCCATCTGGGGCCTAGATATAAACTTGGAAAATGTAAAGGCTCTTCCCTCTCACCCTGCCTGACTTCAAAACATTGGCAAATAACCTTCCTCGTCAATGCAGTACAGATTGGATTAAAACATTGGAGTAAATTATATTTCTGTGGGTGTAGGAATTAGTGGCATTTATTGAAAGTTTAATGTACTGCCTAACAATCCAAGAAGTAAATATATATTTTAAAATCAAGTGAAAATTAACATTGAACATAACAGAATACGAGACAATAGTAGATTCTGGAAAGAAATATTAGTCACATGGGGCCAGATCTGCTAAAGAGCACAGTTAAACACATTTGCAAGTGCTTCATCCGTGTGCAGTCTCAGTGTGTGAGCGTAGCTCCCTGGCTTAAATCCACATAGAGGTTTTACTAAACTGCAGTACCTAAGCTGGGAACATAATCACTGTTAGGTCCTCTACACTCAGCAAAGGCAACAGCGATTATATATCTAAATCTGCACTTCATGCAAAATTAAATTTGTTTTCATTCAGTTGCAGCCTATTTCTCTACACCACTATGTCAAGTGAAAAAGGTTCTGAAATGGGTGTTATCTTAACGTTATTGGCTACTAAGCCTATACTGGGAAACTAAGCAAAAAAAGCATAGGAGACATACTTAGTTTGCTGGAGGTATGGTGGAAGAGGGGAGTAAATGTCTCCTGTGTTTTCCATGTGCTGCTTGGCTTGTATTTTCTGCTGCGTATAGCAAACTTTAAGAGCTCATTGCTTGATACAATTATCAAGTGTCTCCAGCCTTTGTGCTAGATATTTGTACACAAAGTTTTGTGTGTGTGTTTCTGTGCCTTCGCTATTGTTAGCGCACCAAGAAACATTCTTATGACATTTGCAATAAAACCTGAATTAATACCGAGAGACCTTTTACGATATTAACTGAAATTTAAAACATGCTGGCCTAGGCTCTCTGAGCTAATAGCCTTTCTTATTTTCTCGATGTCTCAGCAGCAGTAAATCTGGAAGTTATGATCTGTATTTGGCAAAAAAACAGTTTTCCTGTTTTTTGTTTTTGTTTTTTAATATGTATAATCTATCTGTATAGTCTCCCCAGTAGTCACGTCATTGCTAAAAGAAAAGGTTATCTCTGCATTCCTGACTGGCAGATATTTGCTATGCTCCCCTTGTCAGTAGCACTGATAGGTTCATGACCAAAGAAGTCTGCCAAAAATGAACACAAAAACTCATTCTGTATTCAAGCATACTGACATCTAGTTTCATTAGTTTCCATAACTTACAAGCCAGCGCTCCACCGGTGAAGAACAGCTGTGAGAGGACCCTTTTCAGAAACACCAGTGACAATATCTGCATTATCAAAAAGCACAGACCAACAGGAGTGGCTCTGGTTGTCACTGCAGAGGACGTGACATCCACACTATATGTGCTCTATGTTTGGGAATTGCCTTCCAGCTAGTCTGGTCCCACAAATTAAAAGTCAACCACAGCTGCAGTGCACTAGGTACATACCTAGTTCACCATTTTCAAGAATGTGTTCATTGCCTGTTGATGTAGGAATACTGCTGATGACCTCAAACATGCTATAAGGTACCTCTAATGTTTTCCAAAGTATAGTTCCAAGAAGCTGTTTGTTGTCTCTGCTGTTATTTGTCTACACTTTCCCTTCCAGATGTAATGGCTCTTCCATCTCTTATCTACCCAAGTTTTATTTACTTTTCCTTTGTATGCCTTGAATGGGAAATAATATCTAAGTGAGAGGTATGGGGTCTTTGTTTTTCCAAAGGATGCCTTCCAGAACCTTCATCATGCTTTGAAAAATAAGTGGTATCAGTTTGTGTCCTAAATATTTTTTTTCCAGTTTATTTACTGATATAGTAAAACTCATATTCCCTCAATATGGATAACCTTATAGCTCTGAGTTTTATTCCTTCCTTCCTTCCTTCCTTCCTTCCTTCCTTCCTTCCTTCCTTCCTTCCTTCCTTCCTTCCTTCCTTCCAGGCTAGATTTGTTATTTGTTGATCTGAGTTTTTTTCCTTCCTTCCTTCCTTCCTTCCTTCCTTCCTTCCTTCCTTCCTTCCTTCCTTCCTTCCTTCCTTCCTTCCAGGCTAGATTTGTTATTTGTTGATTTTTGGCACTAGCCTGCCTAGTAACTATCTCATTTGCTTTTATAATGATAAAATTGAGTCTTGTTCATCTTCTGCTAGAGTGTTCTCCATTGGCCTTACGGAGAGTGCCTCTGGCTTGCAATACTGTTGTTATCTTCTGTGTCAATGCTATGCAATCACAGCTGGGCCTGATATTAACCACAAGGTAATATAGTTCATTATGGTTCATAGGTCACTGCATTGACTTACAGTGTTTGGCAAGACATGGATTGCTCAGAGTGGATTGTCATGGAATTTACCTTTTGAGTACTGTGTGAATCACAGAGTCACAGGATAATTTGGGTTGGACGGGACCTCTGGAAGCCATCTGATCCAACCTGCTCCTCAAACCAGGGTCTTTCAATACAGGTTATTTTTCTGGAGTAGGTGGCTTTTTTTGCTCAACAGTTTGGGTTTTGTTGGGTTTTTTCCCCTCCAGAGTTCACTTCTGAAGGTTTGAGATCCCCTTAATGAACCCATTCCTAGGATTTGGGGGAATTTAGGCACACAAAGCTTTAAGTCTGACTCTTAATTTGTAAATCAAATAAAATCTTTTCTGTGCCTTCCTCTTTTTGTAAGAAAAAGAATATCTGTTTTCTAAGAAAAATAATATCTTTTAAACATAGAAAGTTCCATCTAATCATGAGGAAGAACTTCTTTACTTTGAGGGTGGCAGAGCACTGGAACAGGCTGCCCAGAGATGTTGTGGTGTCTCCATCCCTGGAGACATTCAAAATCCACCTGGACATGTTCCTGTGCAACTTGCTCTAGGTGGCCCTGCTTTGGCAGGGGGGTTGAACTAGATGATCTCCAGAGGTCCCTTCCAACCCCATATCATTCTGTGGTTCTCTGTGATTCTGTACTGTGCACCTCTGAGAAGGATTTGACTCTCACTTCTCTGAAGAAAAAGCAAGTTGTGATTTTTCCATTGTGTAGAACACCTGCTGGTAGAGACCTAGACAAATCCTACAAAACAAATGGCAAAAACTGGAGCACTTCCTATTTTCTTCCTCAAACTGAACTCAAGAGAGGGGAATGATGGTGTCTCCATAACTAAACCAGCCCATGCTGTTGTTTTGGTATCCAACAACAGGAACCTTTCAGTAAGGAGGTGGGGAGAGGCGGGGAGAGGGTCTCATCTTCACTGGCTTTGGTGAAGCTGGAATTTCACCCATAGAAGTGATTACCCAGTTTTGCATCATTTGAGATCCTGTGGAAGACCGTGTTGCAAACAGTGGATGACAGTACCTGTAGGATGGTCCTCAAGTAATCTTAAATTACACTAGGCCATACTGGAGAAAGTTATAAAGCAGTCTTCCACATTACAGACAAGACCATTCCCTCAGAGCTGAAATGAGACATCTGGGTTTTATTGTAATAGCAGCAACAACACCCGTGAGCAACACAGTTACCGGTGGGGAATTCTTCTTTCTTATGAGTGTGCTTACTGTTCCTCATGTGCTTCTCAAGACTGCCTCAAAAGGTTATAGTCTTTTCATTTGAAGAAACACTTTTCTCTCTCTAGATGAAAGTTTAAAGTTTCAGTAGAACTTAGATGATTACTCTGTATCATGGAGATTACTTTGTATTTTGTCAAAATTAGAATGGAAGAAAAATACATATACAACCTAAATCTTAGACTGAGGTATATTTAATATTTCTTTACTGAAAGGGTTATCAGGCATTGGAATGGGCTGCCCAGGGAGGTGGTGGAGTCACCATCCCTGGAGGGATTTAAGAAACGTGTAGACATGTTTCTTTAGGGCATGCTCTACTGCCCAAGATTATTGGTTTGTTGTGGGCTGCTGAGTGGGTGGGTGATGGTTTTTTGGTTTGGTTGTTGTTGTGTGTTTAGGTGGTGGGTGGTGTGGGTTTTTTTCGGTTTTTTTTTTGTTTGTTTGTTTGGGTTTTTTTTTTTTGTGGTTGGACTCGATGATGTCGGAGGTCCCTTCCAACCCCCACAATTCTGTGATTCTGTGATTCTGTGATTGTTTTAAGAGGTGGCGTCTATAGAAACATTTTTATTTTATAATTCAAATCCATTCCATTTATCTCAACTACAGTGGTGGAACACAGAGTTAAGAAGTCTGTAATGAAGCCAACAAGTATTTGCCATGACATTCCTGTTTAACTTTTTCTGTTAATATGAAATTTTAAATGCATGTTATTGTAACTGCTTGGAATGCTGGAACTTTACAATCTCAGTTGTGCGGTGGATTTAGCACATATTAAAAACAGAATCACAAGTAGCTCTTTTATCCCCTTATGTAATACTTTTAAAAGGTTTATAATATTACCTACATAAGCACCTGCAGTTATTTGGGATTTTTTATACATTAAGCATTATGCAAAAGGAGTATTTTTTTCTATGTGGAACACAAGTTAACAGAAATTATATTTTGTCCACAAGTTCCTGTCAAATTTGCATAAATTTTTTCACCGTATTTCCAATATTAAGCTGTTAATGAAACATAGAGTGCTGGAGTGCAGCTTATACATATGCAACATATACATATGCCCTGGAGACTAAGGGCAGAAACTTTCAAAAACATCTTAGAATGCAATGCAGGACTTGATGCTTTAGAGCCTGCAACACTTCTGCAAATTAAAGCTATTTCTCTATGTTAATTTTAAAACTTTTGAAAAACTTCTTTTCAGGACTAAAATGTGAGAATCAAGTATTTCCTTAACTATTGAATTAGTAATTACTTCTACAGCATCCATACCCTGAAATCAGTGTAATACACAAGTCAATAAATCAAAGCTGCTGCCCACACTTATAGACAACAGGATATTTGACATGTTGAATCATTGACTTGTTGGAAAGCTTTTCTTCTAGTAAAAAGAAGACATACTTTTTCTGTTCAGAATTCAGAGCTTGTTGAAAACTGCAGCTAAGGTGGTTTTTTTTTAAATGCATTGATATTTTTTAAATTAGGCTTTAAAGTAAGAAATAATTAAAAACTCTGTAAAACTTACTCAAAATAATTCTGGAGAGAGATAGGAATAGGTTCCAGAAATTCATGCTATTTCTAGTCATCTGTTATAAATTTCCTGGGTCTAGCTCAGATGAAAACTGAAATAACACAGACTTTAATCTGATCTAAAATAGATATATTAAAAATTTCACAAAACGCATTTTCAGAAAACTACCAGACCAGTTTTACTGAGACCAAATAGCTTCTGCAGATACAAATACGCATCCATTAGCGTGAATGCTTCTCTGAAGCAAAGCCCTGAATACATCAAAAGTTGTCTACTCGGCATTTCTATTTACGGGACACTTGCACCATTAAGCATTTCAAACCTCAATGAGGAAGGATTCATCCACGTTCTCTTCAGAAGAATGCGAAGAGATTTCCCATTACTTGTGCTATAGATTTTACATAATCTATTGTTGCTTTGTCAAAGTAATTATTAGGAGCACATGCCTGGGAGGAACTATGTGGGCTATTAAATGCAGTTCCTGTAATCATACTCTATAATCTCCTTCAGGAACTACTTGTTAGAAGTAGCTAGTTCTTTGCTCATCACTATTCTGATTGAAAGATCATCTCAAAGCCTTCAACTTTGTAGATTAGGAACCTTTTATTTCCCAGGCTAGCTTGGTTTGAGGACACTTTTTTATTTTGATGTTCTCCTTTTGATTGAATAGCTCAAATATACTTTGACTTACCTACATATAGACAGCATTAACTTTCCTAGCCTTGCTAGGAAGCAAGCCAGGCACGTACAGGGCTACCTATGCAGCCTTTTGCAGACAGGCCCAAGGTTGCTCTGCTTCTCTTCCTAGCTGGCTGAGGGTGAGGTGGCTTTGAAGTCAAAGCAGTGAAGCTGCATGAAGCTGCTCTATGCCAGGGTTTGTAAGCCCCGCCAAGAGCTTGGCTGTATAAGCTCCAACATGGTGCTGCACTCCTGTGGCTTTTGGATAGGATTTAGTGTGCATCTAGTCAGCCTGGCTGGGGCCGGGGTGGTGGGGGGGAATGGGGGAGCAGAGGGAGCTTGGGACCACCTATGAACCACCTTGGGACCACCTATGAAAGACAGGGAGAAGTGTGGTATACACACATCTATGTCTAGACGTATTTCAAGCTCAGAAATGTACGTCTTCTAAGGAAAGATCTCCATTCCTCAATTTTTCTAGTAGTCTTTCATTGTACCTGTTTCATTTGCATTATTCTCTTGCAATTGTATGCCACAGCCAGTGTTAATGGTCTTGATAGTCATATTTCAGTGTTATTTTTAATTATTATTTTATTATTATTTTTAGCCATGATGTTGCATTGCAATGTCATTGCATCATAAAAAATCATACTGCTACTTTGAGAACAGAGATGTGATTAGATCAGCGGAGCTCCACATATTGGTGTTAAATACGAAAAGGTGGATTCAGGAACAAGTAAACTTCCTAAAAGTAATTTCTTGTCTAATCTATAGGATAAATGGTGAACACCACCACGCCCTTGGGCAGCTACTAGACAAAACCTAAGCAGTTTCTACACATTTGTTCAAAATATCTTTGGGAATCTTAACTCCAGATTGGAAAGCCCCAAATATTACAAAAAACTATATGAAAGTGTTACACTACTAACGGTAATTGACCTATCTGCAACTTATACAACATCTTTCATGCTAGTATTTTAATGCTAACTCAAAGTACAGACCACTTTGATTTAGTACCTGATTTGATTTTTATCTGGCTGTGTGTGTTGGAACTGGGAAGGGGACAAAATGTTTTTATTAGTAAGAAATAGTTCTTAAAGATAAAATACTGCCAGCTCTTAGACACCCATAACTCCTTTCTATTGGCTACTATTCCACTTTTTTTTTGTGTTGATGGGCATTTTACCATGTTTTTCAGCAGAAGCAGAATTGAGTCCGTGGTCAAGCAGCCACACATTCCCAGAAACCATAAATATTCTCTGGGGAATCTGAAGTGCTATGACTCTCTGTTAAATCCTCATGTGAGTAAAAAAGAAATCCAGAAAAATATCCCAAAGTATTTTATCCGTTAAAACTGACTTATCTATGACTAGTGACTCTTAGAGCTTGGCTTTAATATACTATGCTTTGAAACTTAACTTACTGTATATATTTAGTACTTTGTTTCTCTGATTTCTATGTCTAGACTTTTAGAATAAAATAGAATAGAAAATCTTAGAGTAGTTGACTATACTGAAGTTATATTGCAGTTTATTATATGGAAAGCTGGAAATTGTGGATTTCTGATTAAGATTTAAATGCTAATTAGGTACAGTGATTTGGAAACTGCCCTTTAGTACTGAATTACATAAGAAACTTCATATTTCAGAACACATACAAAGGCTATTAAAAGCAATGAAAATCAGACAAGACAAATTTTCTTATTCCTTGAAGAAGTGACAAATTACTTGAATCAAAAATATATAATAATCTACAATTTTTTTTAATTTTAAAATTTAGGACACAATGGGAAAAATATTTACACAGGTGGTTCACATTCCAGTTCTTTTGACTAGGTTTCTTTAAAGGTGGAAATCAGCACATAAGTCACAAGAAATAGATTGGCTCTTTATTCTGATTCATGAAAATGGAAAGCAAGTTTTGTTAGGGCAAGCATGCTCTGTTAAATTTAATTAAGCTATATGTTCTTAAATCTTCATTGTGATCACTATCCTGCGTAGCAGGCAATAGAAACTGACATATTTCCAATTAAACCAATCATAGGAAGAAGCCAAATCATGGTCCACACTTACTTAGATCAAGACATGCAAGAGTGGAAGACAAGTATTTAAACAGCAGGCCACTAATTTATTAATTAAATTCTGTGAGTAGCCATCCATTCACCCTTTTCCACCAAATGTTTATCTGGGTCTGCTGTGTGTTTGCTGGGTTCCCATTCTTGATCTACTAACTCAAGGTAGACTCTCTTCATATTCATCGCTACAACTTGGCTGATGTCTGACTAATAGAGACCCATACAAGGGAGGAAGAACACTGAGACAAGGGAAATATCTGCTCTAGGTTTCCCAGCTTTGGGTTTCCCTTCTCTTCTCAAACATTAGGTCTCATTTGACATTTGGGCTGCCCTTTTCAGTCTTCATCACTTCTGAACACAGTGGCAGACTGGAAAAAATAATATCCGTTATGTTCTATTGTTTCTTTGAACTCTTACTTTTCACCAACCTGTACCTTCATAAGAAAGGTGGAAAACCTCTGCCACTTTGACTCACTTGGGCTCACATCTTACCTAATTTTCTAGCAGGAAATTGCTTAGAAGAAAGGGAGCGTGGCACACAATATTTCCTGGAAGCCAGATTAGATACTAGATTATAAACAATATAAATCTCACTAACCCATGTGAAGTAGAGAAAACAATTTTCTACATTTATATGAATGTTTCTGCAAACAATGCACTGTCAAATAAGCCCATTTCCGTTTCCTGGATGCCTACGTCCAAAGTCTTGTTCCACATTTCTGCACTCTAGCAAGACACGAGAAACTTAGGTTAAATCCTTCTTAGTTTTCCAAGAACAGGAGAGAGACTGTAACTTTCTTTGCTTCCATGTTTGCAGGACAATATGATGGGAAAATCCCAGTACTGTAACTTGCTGTAGCTTTCATGCATCTCCCACCTATGCCTGAAGTTGAATGATTCAGAACTAGATTTGAGCAATGCAGTTCATGTGGAAATTCAAAAGTAGGTGCACTTCACCAACAAGGAGGCTAAGTCTCTGTGGCTGTAAACTTATCAGGAGCTCTGGATACTTTACATAAATGTACAAATCTTTATCTTTTCTCTTGATTACTGTAATACATTTGAGTCACGCGACTTTACAATTGGACATGTCAGGTAAAATATAGCAGCTGTATATTTACAGTCCATCACAATGGATCATTTAGCATTTGATTTGGCATACATTTACTATTTCATGTTCTCTTATCCTTCATCTCTTTTCGACCATAAATTAGTCATATTACAGCACATAAGCTTTGTCAGTTCAGAACAGATATTCTTCTGAACCTGAAAGGTGCACATAAGTATGCCCTATTTCTGCTCCCCCAACAGTACGCAGGTCAGTTGTTCAATGCTGTGCCTGACAGATGATTTCCTCATAATCTGCTATCCCCTACACCAGGAAATATGACTGTGGGTGGTATAACTACACATGGAGTCACTGGGCTTTTCTTAAAATTCAGACTACAGCATTTAACTTTCCATAGCAAGAATCACTACAAGTAGGGACAAACTGTCGCCTACATTGGACTTTACCTGCTGATTTTTGAAAGGGTCTGGACACTGGGATTGGGGCCATCTGGAAAAAAGCCCAGTTTAGAAATATTTCCCTCCCATAAGCTTTTTTGCATGATCCATGAACCATTTAGGGAAAAAAATAAGACCCTGGAAGATATGGTGCTGGAATCCCCTGCAAACCACACAATCTGGTTATTTTCTCTATTTGCAAGAAAGAAAAGGCTGGACACATGGTAGGTTAATGTGGCCTTGTTTATGTGATGGGACACTATTCCAGAATTTGAGCAAAATGTCTTGTTTCATGGTTTCCCACAGGACAAAATTATTCTTTGAGAGCCAATTTGTGCTTCTGAATACATCTAGGTTGTCAGGTCTAGGTGGTCATGGAAATGATATGTTTTTATATATTAAAAAAAAACAAAAACAAAAACCAAACTCTAGATAAAGAGAGGTCCATCAAAGCTTGTGCACCTGATTATACATTATGAGGATGGGATTATGAAAAATGCACTACAGTGCGTCTTGCTGCTCCAGCAAGGCATGAGCTTAGCACAGGAGCAGTTGTGCTCTTGGTGAGGTCTTGATGTGCCCTTTACCTGCTGCTCTTACCACACTGCTGACCCTGAAGTTTTCAGGTCCTAGGAACATGTGGTCTGTGTAATAAAGATTTAGGATCACATTGCAAGCTGCTGGAGTACCCATGTTGGATATTGATTAGCATTTCCAACAGGGAGTATCGGAGGTGAATTCCTATGCTTTTCTTACCTGGGTTGGGTGAAGAGATGTGTGTAGTGTCTCTCTTTATCTTATTGCCCATAGACTGTGTCTAAGGTGCTGCTCAGAAAAACAGTGCCACTGAGCATGTGTATGCCACACTTGTAACAGGGCTGGTACACTGATATTCAGTGACACTAGTATTTGATGAACTTCTTTGATTTGTTTTAAATTTATTTGCTGTAAATTTCAAGATGGACCCTTTCCTCTTGGTGTCAAATTGAGACAGTTTTGGTCCTGATGTTTGGGAGGGACAAATGGCTGGAGAAAATTGTAATTGGAATAAAAAGAAGCTAGATAGTTGCTTGTAGAAAAGTGTGCTTCCTTTCCAGATTCCTTACATTACAGATTAGCATATCTCATTTCAACTGTGATGAATCTCCCAAATGTGTAAAGGTTTATAGTTGTTTATTAGAGATGTTTCCAGTCAAGCCTTTTCTGATTATTATTTGTGTAAGAATTATGTAACTGGATCACTGTGCCATCCGTAAAGTGCTAGTAATCTAAATAACATTTTGCAACAATCTGCTAGATCTTGAGATAAAACGTATATAGACTGTAATAGAAGTTCATACCTGAGTTAAACCCATTAGGAACTGGTTGTTTACTATTGTGATGCAAAGAAGTAAAAACAACAAAATGTGGCATTCTGATTCTATACTGCTCTTTTGAAACAAAATACAGTTTGTCACATCCAGGCCAGGTATAAAGTTGAAGTAAAGTTGTGTGAAAAGGGAATTCATTCTCATCATTCATACAGAAAACCTGGGGGAAAAAGGAAAGATAATACAATGTCAATAAAATGTGTTCTAATCATGTCTATATGTATACACAGGTGTGTATATACATACATGAATGTATTGTATATATACACCTATATTTGTATGCATGTGAAAATTGATCAGGAGCTGTTGGGGGCAGGCATAATCTTTCCATCATATTATTTCATAATATCTAGGAATTCAATAAAACCTCCCAAATCAACAAAACAGGAACTTGTAAGAGTATTTAATTAGAAGGATGATAGCAGCTGTAGGAACTTCCTATAGGATTATGCACAGGCTTTTCTCCTTTGGCATTCTCGTGGCTTTGTCCACTTATGAAACTGAAGAAATTCCTGCTTAAGAGGCTTTTGTGATCTTAGTGAGTAACTTATATCAGGTGAAACTACTGAACCTTCTTCTTCCAATAAGAGTAAGTTACTACAGTCTGGCAGCAGACAGTACCTAGAGTGCATTGGGATTTCCTCCCTGTATACCTTCTGCAGTATGAAAAAAATACTTTCCCTTTTAGTGTATTTAACATTTTTATGTTAAATATTTAACATATATAACATATATAAACATTGTTTAATTTGTTATTAAAATAATTTTACTGACAGAAATTTCTTTTGGTGTTTAGGTCAAGCAGGCCAAATTTGTAGTCAGATTCCTAGACAGTGATTCTTATTTTTAGGTGACCTATATGACTGGATAAACAAAACATAGCAAGATAAACTTGTCAGCGAGTTTTCAGCAACCTGAGTAACAATCTGTTAAATAATAAATGGTACGGATGCATTTACGAAGTGTTATACCACAGCATCTTTCCCTTTCTCTTTTCCTTTCCATTTTTTTTCTGGTGCACAAAAGCAGTTTGTCAGTTTGATGCATCTAAATGAACTGTCCCAGTTCATCAGAGCCTGTTGCCACCACAGGAGTCATATAGCCACCTAAAACCAAAGGAGGGCACACCAGGAGAGAGGCTCTTGGGTTTAAAATGACTCAGAAGTAAATGATGTCCTTAGGATTGCATCTGATGCTACAACAGCCAAAGGCACAGAGTAGCATTTTGTTTCTCAGCTCTGAGATTGTTTTAAACTGTTTTGTCAGCCAAAGCCTACAAGACCCCAGCTCTCATCAGACCTACATCAAAGCTCTCACCAGAGACCAGACAGACAGAAAAGAGGAGTTGACCTCCCTTCTTGCCGATACTTGCTGCTGCAAGCCCTCTGGCTGACGGGAAGGGATTATCACTGCAGAACAGACACCTGGATGGTGACAAGGTCTTCTGCTGTTGCAGCTGAAGTTTGGCAAAGCTGGCACCAGGGAAGGGAAGACTTGTTGGGTTTGTAGATTTGCTTGCTGGTGCTTTATGCTTGTACGTGCATGAGAATTAGTCAGAAAGGAAGAAATCAACAATTCTTACTGGTCGAGGAGCACCTCAAGCTGCCCTTTTTGTCTGCTTTTGAGGCTTTGGAATCATGTAAATCTCCTTAAAAAATCTATCATCTCCTTAAAAAAAGTGTGCGAACCTCTTCCCTCACTATTTGCCTGGCCGGGGAGGATGTGTTTATAGGAGGTCCTTGCGCAGCCGATAAGTAGGCTAGCAATTCCTTCATCAGCCTAACTCTTCACGGCTAGGAAAAAGAGTCTGCCTGGATGTTGGCTGAGTGTGCCTGGCTGCCTTCATAGTCTTCTGGTGCCATACGCTGCGTGCAGAAATTGGGACGGCACTAACTGTTGTCAGAGAGCCAAGCAGGCAGCCAAGGTGCAGCAGGGGGAAGGAGGGCTTCTCTAAATCGTACTTGGCTAAAGCTCAGGCTTGAACTCTGCATCTGTAAAAGCTAATGAGTAGAAATCTGAAAACAGATGACACACAGCCCTCCAAGCACTATAAAATATATGATTTGCAAAAGAAGATTTCCTAATATTTTTATGTTAGAAGGGTACTCAATGAGATTAGGATCTCAGAAAGCTGTGTGCTAAATGTACCTATAATGAGATATTATTTCCTCCTCAAGCAGTTATTTGCTAGATAGACAAAGCACGTAAAGGCAGTCTTTTATCCTTGTTTAGGAAACGAGGTGATCAAATAGTTTTCACCAGAGTCTTTAAGAACTGAACCCAACTCAGCTCAAACATCTGAACAGAGTTCCTTGACTGTAAGATCATCTTTCCTATCCTCTCTCCTCCTAGACTTTTATTACAGAGAGTACAAACACAAAATTTAGCAGTCTTTACATTTTGGTGTAAATGCTCCTACAGCTGTAACCAGAGCAGTTGCTTGATGCCGTGCAGTCCATTTTTGCAAAAAGATTCCAAACTTGGTCTCTGCTGCAAGCAGTTTTGTTGTGGTGTATGAAGCTGCAGCATTCATATGATTATACTGGCAGGAAGGAGAGGGAGGGGGGGAGGGAGGGAGCGAGCCTCCCTGCTGCAGCTGGAACTGAAATCATTTATTCATGGTAACATTTTTAGAGCTGATAAAACTCATTGTCATGCACACATTGGAAAAGAGAAGGTTTTAAAAAATCAGGAAATACTCAGAAAGCAAGATTGTTAAAGGCTGCATAATCCCACAATTTTTGGGCAGATTCTCAGCCTTGGGACTTGGCAATAAAGAGAGGCATAGTGTGCTTCACTCTGCTGAATAGCAAAATTCTATCATTTCTTTTTTTTTTTTTAAGAGGTATACTTGGCTGATGTATTAACTTTGTAACAGATTGCATAATGTCCCTTTTTTTAATGAAGTACTTTAAAATCCCTTAATTACTGAACTGCTTATATTTATGCTTCCAGATTCAATGATTACAGGACTGAGGGATCCATTTTTAAATGAGATGGTCCCAAGTTAACTACAAATACATGTACAGTTAACTTTGCCTAACGAGGTATAGCCACCAAATTTTCAACAAATCCAAACAGGATGCTTTTTAACCTGTTACAGTACAGGTTTTTTTTATAAAGCTGTTATAGTACTGATTTGTACAAAATCTATTTTATTTTGTGCATAGTATGAATCAGTTTCATCTTATTGAAACTGTAGAAAACCAGGTTTTTCCGGATTCCAAAGACGGTGAAAAAGTGTCAATGTTTGAGTGGGCATTACCTCTTCACACTGAAATGGCTTCTTTTGCACATATGTTACAAATAATATCCATTCTTTATATGTGCTATAAATGCATCCAAATGTACAGCAGTAGTTTTATGTGTGTGAACGAGCCAGGGAATGCATGATTAGCAAGCCATTGTGAGGTGCTGTGAGAATACATAGTTTGTGAAATGTATACCTCAACATAGTTGCCAAAAAGCCACAGATGATCATTTTTAAAGTGTTTTCAAATATTTATGGGTCTTTAGGGGTCCTATAAAGACCATTCACTTTCCAGAAAACAGACCAATGCAATCTGAAGAAAAAATTATTTTTCTGGCCACCCAGCTGCACCAATAACTAGGTGAGATATATTGATATTACTTGCATGGAGATAAGTCAAAGGGTGGTTTTCTTGGTAGTTGAGGCTTGTAATTTTCTAGTGGAATATATCAAAATCCAAATTTGGTTCTGGAAAATTACATTTGTTTTGCAGTCCTTTAGTCACTGAGGTGACACAAACCGTTTCACAGCCTTCCTTGAAGTAGAGATAAACGACTTCAGTTTCCAAGTCTCTTGAGCCCCCTTAGCTTTCTCCAAATGAAGTCAAACATTTGTATGTCTCTAATACAAGTAAAACCTACTATGAATCAACAGTGCCTATTTCACAGAGAATACTTGCATCTGAAAATAGCATATTACAAGTTATACATAATGCTTTTCAGAATTGTTAGCGTGGGAATACACTTTCGTACTAGTTATGAAAATAACTAGAATGACCCATTTTCTTTGGTTTCAACAGCTGCAAGTAAACACTATGTTTCTGAGTCAGTCTGAAAGGAGAATAACAGTTATCTTATTGTTTGAAATGAAATTTAAAGAAGCTTTAAAGTGCTCAGAGCTGCAAATCTGGTAAACAGCTTTCTTGTCCATCCTGCGCAATAAAAAAAAAATTATATGCACTTGTATATATGGATGGAGAAACCTAAACAACAACAAAGTACTTAATTGGCTATCTGCCATTTTTCTGACTGTATACTATGGTATCACTGCAGTTTACTGTCCCATACTGATTGTCTCCATAGATCACCAAAAATACTAAATTTCCACTTCCAGGAAATTTTTTTCTCCTTCTTTCTAATAAATTGTTACAGTAATTTATACACAGATTTAACTCTTCAGTGGCACAGTATCAATTGAATTTGGTTTAGTTTTGTAAACAAAGCAAAAAGTAATTACTTCCTGCATCCTGGGAAAACAAGTGAGAGACATACTGTTCAGTTACCCCCTTCCATATCAAGGTAAATTTACCTGTGTCCAGATTATCTTCATGTACTAGCCTGTCTTTATAGACTCAGTCATTGATTCCATAGTACCGAATTTAAGCACAAGGCACATTTCTATATGACTATTTTGAACGTTTTGGCTCGTTTTGTTCCACATTTTATTCAGAAAAAAAAATCATTTTTGTCAGTAAATTTGGCACATCATTTCTTCTACAGTGCTTTATAACTGTGTGGTGACTTAACCTTGTTGTACAAATGGGGAGCTGAGACAAAAAGAAACAGAGGACCTGGTCATGCTGAACTGGAGAACGTGAGAAGGATTTGTCCAAGCTAGTGCTGACCCAGGTGGGTTGGTCCTCCTGCTTCAGTGTTGTATGGTACAAACTTGTCTGACCCCAAACCCAGCCCGTGGTGCAACGGCTGGGTTGGCACATGCTGGCAAGCTACCGATTCCCAGAGCTGGCACCAGGTCTGCTAACACACACTGCTCAGCCACCCTACAGGACATGGTGTTGACACGTCCTGCGTGATTTGCCATCGGTCCTGTGAGAAGTCTGTAGGAAAGTCAACGATTTGAGTCCAGGCAATTTGAGTTCCTCTGACCATGCGTTGACATCAAGACCATCTTTTCCTTCCTTTTATGTTGGGCTTAAACATCTACCTTTCTTTAGTGAGAATTTTTATTTCTGTACCGAGATAAACACATTCTATCTGAATCACAGAAAATGCGTGTTATTGATTTTGCTGTCTGATCTCATTTCTGTTGACCTCTGTAACTCAAAGGTCTACCCACATTCATTTCTCTGAAAGCTCTTTTTGTTGTTTTAGCAAATTTATTACTTTTTCCATCTATACTTTTAGACAAATTGGAGCACCTTGAGCGCATGTATAAAAAATATTCCTTTGCTCAGATAAAGAATAAGTATTAACATGGGCCCTGATATGTAAGAGACGCATTCTGAATTTAAAGAAATATCACAGATAAAATAAGAGAGTCAAAGAAAATTTTCTAACACATAGAAGCCAACACACAGCCTGTCTCATTTTCAGTCTGATGTCAGATTCATAGTAAGCAATTCTGCAATCAGTAAATATGGCACTAATATTTATATTTTGCTAAGGTTTGAATTGCATTCCCAAAGCCTCCTCATCATGAACACTAACAGGTCTGAAAGTAAACACTTGGGCTGAGTCCTCGAGTGAGACTTGTTCTGAGCTGTTCCTTGATATACTGATAGTCTAGAGTTTACTCATTGAAGTAAAAATTTTTACTGAATTAGACCTGCTTATCACTAGTATATAATCTCTTTGCTTTCAAGAGAATAACAAAACAATAAATAAAAATTAAATGTCGAGATTAAGGTGCTTGCTTTGAAATATATGAAAACTACAAAACAGGCTGTGATTTGAAAACTGGGGGAAAGCATGAGCAGCACTGCCTATGCCCATCCTGCATACAAGATATATTTCTTCCTTCTTCCTCAAACACCTGACTGTGTGTGTATTCCCAGCAATATCAGATGACTATACAAAAAAAAAAAGAAAAAAAAACCACAAAACCCCCAAAAAAAACAACAACAAAAAACCCTGTAGAAATGCAGAAATTTAGCTGCTTTGTGTGGAAGGTAATTTTTCTAATCACTATGGCAGATGAAATAATCAAATTATAGATTTCTACAAAATTATATAGATTTTCAGGGGGGAAAAATGAACATTTGGACAAAACTTACAACCACCATCAGAAAATGTGAGATAACTGATTAAATATGATAAAGATGTAGTCTGAATATTTTCAGACAACTTGATATTATATTTTGCAATATTTTTCCTCAAACACTGCTGAAGTATGCACTTCCCTCTTAGGGAAAAAAAATACAGAAAAAAGAAAAAAATTGTTTTTACATCTCAATTCAAAAAAATAAAAAAGGCATCCATTGTTGTCCATGTGCCGCCACTTTACATGGATTTTTTCAATCATTTCCATGCTCATAAGATGCCATTTTAGTAAGTTTTATTTATGTTGTATTTTGGATAATTTTACATCGAATTTGCACTGTAAAAAAAGGACATAAATTTTTTTTAAAGAGAGCTGAATGTATTAAAAGACTAAAATAATTATGCCCTGTGGGGTTTTTTCAGCCTAAAACTTTTAGATAAAGTTTCAAGTCTGCTTATCTTGGAAGAGTTGGGGAAGGAGGAGCTGAAGTCTGCCAGCTCCTAGCAGTTCCTTCAGTCTTCCAAAGGAAAGCAACAACATGGGGCTGCTTTCTTTCATTACCCTTCTAGTGCTCGCCTCATATCAGTGCCAGATTTTAACCAAGTGTGCGGGTCTTTGCAGGGACACAAAAGAGAGTATCACAAAGCCTCCTCTGGACCTTTCTGCATGCATCCATACACAGTTACTCATCTTGTTGCCTCCCCAAAAAATCCCTGGTACGTACATCATGCTTTCCTTCAGGGAGTGCAGCATAATCATCTCTGTGCAAACCATGGGTAGGAGCAAACTGCATCTCACACGTGTGGTACAGCTCGCAGAAATAGAGACCTTGCAGCTCTCAGGCCTCAGCATAACAGCAATTTCCTTGTCCTGTTTGCAATCCAGACTGCAGGCACCTGAAGAAGGTGCTAACCCCAAACAGGTTCCAGAACAAAGGTCCCAGTCTCTGATCACGTGTGAAAAGCCTGTGTGTGCATAGAGTTGATGAGAGATGTTTAAGAGCAGTGCTAGAAGTAGGAGTAAGGTGAGGAAAAGAAATTTGCCATTGGGGAAGATGGGTGCCAAGGGGTTTGCATGATATGGTTGCCGGTGATAGCAGGGACAGAATTGAATGACCGAGGAGGTCTCTTTCAATCTTGTACTCTCATGTAAGTGTCAAATGCAAATAGATTTCCGTGAGTGTTAGAGACTGTTATATTTGTTCTTACCTTGTCTGTCATATCAGGCCTATCAAGAGGTCAGTGGCTCCTGTTTCATGTAGTGCACGGTGCTTCATAGGTCACATATCACAACAGACTGCTGAGCCTAAAGGTTTATACAGAGACTCCACAGCTGTAAACTACTTCCCTTTAAAATCTCACACTAGCTTTGACCATAGTCAAAAACTGGAAACTGTGCTGCAAAAAAAGAAATAAGTCACTAACAGCAAACAGAGACGCATATCTAAGTGTACTTAAAATTCCAGGAACACATTGTAGGTGCATTCAAGACTGATTAAAAGGGGAAGCAACTTTGAAATTTTGCCAGATATTTTCCAGCATGAATGATTCCCTTTCTGTCTCACACAGAGAACACCCTGACAAGCTGTGCTGCATACTGCAGCAATCTCCTATTTCAGCATGAAGAAACTGTCAGAGATAAGGCAAGAGATATGTAATATTATAACCATTATTTATTCTAGATTAATGAAAGGGGAAAATAGCCCTTTTAGTTGCAGCTTGCATGCAGAAAAACATTCATCTTACAGAGCCCAGGCTGCCTATTGTATTCACAATATATTAGCAGTTAGCTGATCTATCAGCTGAGATGAATTATTGCATTGGCTTACAGTGATATCAGTTTTCATTATAGGGCAGTCATCCAAGTCCTTTCCTATTCTGTTTGCACATCCTTATTTCTTTGCTTTTCCTTTACCCTTCAGGTCCTCTCAGGCCAGGAAGTTGGTAGGATGAATATGGTTTTTTTAGTGTTTGAAATGCGTGACAAAGTAGAAGAAGCAATTAATCAAGGAAATGGTTTTCCAGGGAATTTGTTTATTTTGTACCACACCTTGTTTTTAGAAGCATGTCTTTTTTTAATAGACCAAACTTCCTTCTCCTTAGATTAAAGCATGTTACAGCTTGGGTAGCCAGGGGCAGAAAGAAGGGTTGAGGTGAATGTTGGTGGTTGGTTTTTGGTTATTCTCTGTTTGTTGTTATTGTTGTCATTGTTTGGGGGTTGTTTTGTTGTTTTGTTTTTTGTTGTTTGGTTGGATTTTTACTTCCTGTTACACAGCAGTGAATCTAATGGCTAAATCAAGGAGAGTCACAGGGAGAAATTTGCAACCCCGGGTTGATACTGTGAAGGATTTCAGGACAAAAGAGAATAAAGGTGGAGGAAGGTGGTAATGGCAGGGTATATTTTTACTGTCTAGTAGAGATGGCTCAGAAAATGCCCTCAAGGACAGAGTTGGCATTGCAAGCCTGCCAAGCATGGCTTTGGACACAGACTGAGCAAAGCCATCGGATCCCACAGGACTTTCATGCTCAAGTTTAGTTCAACATCTTAGCAGCTGTCCTCCACAATGTCCCTGAGGTTTCTCTTTCTGCCTCCAAAGCTTCAGGCTTTGGGACAGGGAAGCATGGTAGGGGGGAAACGGGGATTCATATATTTACTTAACAATACTTTCATGTTAAATTGGCGACACCATTTGACTGAGACCAGCAGCAGTTCCTCACTGCTGTAGTATGGTCTCAACCCATGGGCAACATCTGTACTCATGTTCAATAATGCTGGTTGAACTCTGGAAGGTACACAGCCCTGCGGCAGCAGTTGGCTCTGCATGGCATCCCCCTTCAGGTTCCCTCAGCTACCCAGGGGTTTCTGTGTAGCTACCAGGTACAACCATGTAGTCCACTGTATGATCAGAATGCTCTTCGGTATGACAGAGAGAGGCTGAGTCTTTAAAAAGTCAGTATGCATATATTTATATATACGTACACACACGTATGTGCACATGTATTTTGCAAGAGGAACTTTGGCAGTGCTTTGCCTTAATTAAGGGATTTGTTCCTCTCCTCCATCCTCCTCTCACTCCCTTTAGAAATCACTGTCGCTCACTGACTGCTTGCACGCTTCAGGCTGTATCGTATGATTCTGGGGCAGGGTTTCTTGCACCTTGCCTATGTTTGAAAAGGAAGCGGCAGGCACCACTTCAAGTCTAAATAATGACAATAATCATTTCCAGCAGACAAACGATCTCTTCTGGCTGGCTGTAGTCTGACTCTTCAGCCAATGTAACTGGCAGCCCTGATATTTCCTCTGAGCCTGGCACAGAGTTAGGATGCTTGGTAGTGTTCTAGATGCCAATTTATCAATTTATTCCTTAAAGCGGTCTGATTTTGTTGCATGTGAAAATATATAGTTATCTATTAAAGGAAATACAAGTAGAATAAAACAGGAAATATTAAAACACAGCATGATGCAGGGAGATATGGTGTTTCTTAAACAGTAGCAGTAATCTTAATAAAACGCAGATGCAATCATGTTGAGGGAGCAGTGTGGTAATAAAAAGTGAAGAAAGGAGCAAGGTGCATAAAAAGAAGGGGAGCCCTTGGGTGGAAGAATGTCTTTGAATTTAGCAAAGACATAATGTGGCGCCTGTTACAATTGCACAGCTTTGCTTTTAAAATGTAAAGTCAGTGGGTGGGCTTCTTTCATGCCTGGTGTAACTCCATCGAAGTCGGTGGAATTATACCCATTCTAAATGTAGCTCTGCACAAGCAATATAATAAACCGTAAATGTCAATAAAGTCAGATGAACATGATTAATAAAAAGAATTAAAAAAAAAAAACCATTCACGAGCATTTCCTTAAATATATTTGAAATTCACGGCCCTTTTTGTTCATTTTCCAAGAACATTCACAGTAATCATATTTTTGTCACGGAAAAAAAATATCTAACAAATGCTTATTCTTACATGTTTTGTAGCTTTCTTAGAAATGTATTTGGTTTCTGTCTTACAGCCTAGAAAAATATCATTCTTCCTGCTGGGGAGCCGAAACAATAGCGTGTGACACAAGGAGTCAGTTCCCACACACCTCCAGCCTTTTATTCTCTCTTTGTACAGTATCTACCGCAATGAGAAATCTGCTGCATGACATAAGGGTTGTGTCTGTTACAGATAATAATAATGAGAGCAAAAGAGAAAGACAAATTCTTTAAACGTAAGGCATTTAAAGAATAATGCAATCATCAGGCGCAGTCAACATGGGTTCACAAAGGGAAAGTCCTGTGTAACTAATTTGGTGTTCTTCTGTGACATGGTCACCCACCTAGTGGACGAAGGTAAGGTGGGGGATGTATTTTTGGGGGATTTTAGTAGGTTTTTGATACTGTCCCTCATGGCATCCTTCTGGATAAGTTGTCCAACTATGGGATGAGTAGGTTCATGGTGCACTGGGCAAAGAACTGGCTGAAGGGCAGGGCTCAAAAGGTTGTAGTGAATTGGGCTGCATCTGGCTGGCAGTGGTGTTCCTCGGGGTCCAACTCTAGGGCCTGTTCTGTTCAATATATTTATCAATGATCTGGATGCAGAGGAGTTGAATGCACCGTTAGCAAGTTTGCTGGTGATATCAAACTGGGAGTTGCTGTTGAGTCTCTTAAGGGATAAGGTGCCTCGCAGATGGATCTAGATAGATTGGAGCACTTGGCAATGATTAATGGGATGAAATCTATGATAAGTCCAAAAGCCAGATTCAGCACCTGGGAAGGATTAATGCCAAACACAAGCATAAACTGGGAGAGGAGTGGCTGGAGAGCAGCCCTGCAGAAAGGGATCTGGGGGTGCTGGTCAGCAGCAGGCTCAAGGGAGTAGAGCAGTGTGCCCTAGCAGCCAAGAGGGCAAACCCCATCCTGGGGTGCATTAAACACAGCATAACCAGCTGGTCAAAAGAGCAGATTATCCCACTGTATTCAGGGTTGGTGCAGCCTCAACTTGAGTACTGTGTGGAGTCCTGGGTCCCACAGTTTGAGAAGGATGTGAAGGTCCTTTCATGTGTCCAAAGGAGGGCAACAAAGCTGGTGAAAGGGCTGGAAGGTGTGTGCTGTGAGGGGAAGCTGAGGACTTTAGACTTCTCTGGTTTGGAGAAAAGGAGGCTGAGGGGTGACCTTGATGCTCTTTACAGCTTCCTGAAGAGGGGAGGCAGAGAGACAGGTACTGATCTCTTCTCCCTGGGATCGAGTGATAGGATGTGTAGGAATGGTTCAAAGCTGCTCCAGGGGAGGCTGAGACTGGCCATTACAGAGCATTTCTTTACCAAGAGGGTGGTCAAACACTGGAACAGGCTTCCTAGAGAGGTGGTCAATGCCAGTGTTTAAGAGGCATTTGGACATGCCCTTAACATACTTTAACTTTTGATCAGACCTGAATTGGCCAGGCAGTTGGACTAGGTGATTGTCGTAGGTCCCTTCCAACTGAAATAGTCTATACATGAGCACTATAAACATTTCCTAACTGTGTTGAAAAACAGTGCTTATCAATAACTGAAACAAGTGTGCAATGTAGAATAATCGCAAAAAAAAAGAATCATTTCATAGCAGTGAGAAATGGAGGGAAAATGTTTTACATAGAATTTTACAGGTGAATGCATGTCATTATTGTGAGAAAAAAAGAAAGACAGGTATTTCATTATGTGTATCCTGCAGCATTAATTACTACTAAAAGAAAAAATGAGGATACCACTTTTGAAGCTTGATGTGATAATCAGTTAAAACATTCTCCAAACATACATGTAATTTTTCTATTTCTTAAGTTGCTTTTCTGCTCTTATGTATAACTTCATGCTCCTCTACTTTTTAAATACTTTTCTGGTCTAATGGAATTTTAGTACCCCATTCACTATCTAGACTTAATATAGTTAGGCTTCAGGGTTATCTGAAATTAGACCTTGGTTGTTCTGCTCAGGTACTTGGCAATCCGTTTTTGGTTTTCAAACATTTCTAAAGTATTGCTGGAATCTTGTTACTTGGCTGTGTATCTTCTTCACCTGTTAGTGGAGATAACGATCAGAGATTTGTGAGATAGTTAGGTGTTACAGGAATACACACATAAATATATATATTTATATAAAAATAAAAGAATTTCCATCCCAAGACAGCCTGTGACACCTGGGACTTTGCCAGAGAGGACCTCCTGAAGTTCACCAAGGAGAAGAACAAAGTTCTGCACTAGGGGAGAAGTAAACCCACCCGTCAGCAAACGGTATGAAACGCTTGGGTGAGTGACAGTTGACAGAAAGGAGATGGGGTCATGGCTGCTGCCAGGTGAATGCAAGCCAACAGAGTGCTCCAACTGTAGACAAGGCAAACAGTATCCTGGGCAACATCAGGTGAGGCAGGGCCAGCAGATCAGGGGAGGGCAGCACCTGCCTTTGCTCAGCACTTGTGTGGCTGCACCTGGAATAGTGTCCAGTGTTAGATGCCCCAGTTCAAAAGGAACATTTTGAAACTGGACAGTGTCTAGCCAAGAGCTCTCAGGGTGGTCAGAGACTAGAGCACGTGGCAGAGCCACACTTCCTTAGTGTGGCAAAAAGAAGGCTTAGGGTGGTTAATAGCAGTCTGCGACTCCTTTAAAAACAGTTACATAGATGATGGAGCCAAACTCTTTTTGATAGTGGCAGAATAGCAAGAAGCAAAAAATACAAATTCTGGCTTGGGAGGTTCAACCAGACATTAGGAAAATCCTGTTCACTGGGAGACTGGTGCTGCTATGGAACAGCTTGGCCCAGAACCCTGTGAAATCCACATCCTTGGAGATTTACAAGACTCAGCTAGACAAAGCCATGGATGACCTGATCTAGTGCTGGCAATAGTCCTGTTTGGAGCAGGGGTTGGGACTAAATGACCTCTGGAGGTCCCTTCCAGCCAACACTATGATTCTATCATTCTAGTATCTTTTCGGTTTGGTTTGGGGTTTTCTGTTTGTTTTTTCTTCTCTGGGTTCCTTTGGCTGACTTTAGGCCCTAATGAGTCCTTTTCCACACCCTGCTCTTAAAATGCTATAGCTTCACATTTCTGAAGTACTTTGAACTCTCTGGAAAACTGACCGCAGAATGAAACAAAATGTTTTCCTGCTCATTGACTCATCCTGTGTCTGTAAGAATTTCTCACAAATATCAACTGGACACAAACACAAACCAGAAGACCTAAATGGCGAGCCTCAGTAGACACTATCTTCAGCTGTACAGGGTTTTACATGTTCTGTATGAGCAACCAAAAATCTCAAGTAATGTTTTTTATTTTATTTTGGAAGAGAGACAGAAAGGAAAGAGAAAAGGGTGATAATGTAAACCAAACTCTGAAATGTCTTCCAAAGCTATTAAATTTAACACTGATATACTATAAAGAAACAGTCAGATGTTTTACATATATATGGACCCTTATTTATAAGAGATGTGAATCAGATTTTGGATAGGGCATATGGATTTGACTTTCTAGGGGCACAAGAAATAGGCATTTCGGTGGAATCCTGTAGTTGTCCCTTTTTTACATATGCAGGTCATGATGTATTATAGTTTTAGAAGAAATGCAGGCACATGTACTCGTCTTTATTTTGCTTGTGTAAATGATATAAAATTAAGTCTTCCTCAAACACATCCATATGTGCAATTCATGTTTTACAGGATGTGTATTACTGTTATTCTCTTGAAATATTCCTAGGAGGAAATTTAGCACTCTGAATAGCATTGCTGTTTTCATTTATTATGAAGCAAGAGGCTTTTCCTGAAAAGAAACTTCCTTATAAATATAGATCCCTAATAGCCTGAGATAGTCCTAATGGAACTCACTTTTAATTACCCACCAGCCCCTTTAGCTCTGAGGACAGCACTACTGTTACCCAGCTCAAATTTATGAAAAGGTGAATAACCCAAGAGGCGAGGATTCTCTTCAGGAAACCAAGAGCCTCTGTGGTCTTGCTTAATGTTCCTCCTTAGTCAACTGTATCTACTTTTACTGAGGCTCTGCTGAATCTTCTTTGTTGCTCTTCTGATATTTACTGTCTCTGTTTTGGTTTTTCCTCCTTTTAAAATGAGTAATATGTTTGGGCATTTTTTTTGTGCACTCATTTATTTTCTTTTCGTTGGGAATGGTTCAGCTTTTGTGCCTTTCTCTGTCCAATGAGCAGTCTTTTGGAACCACGTAATCCAATCTGGGTCAGCCAGGCTTCAGCTTGTCTCATGTTTTCCGGACTGGATGTTACTGTCACATTTCTACAGACTAGAAGATTTTAAAATATGCTCCCTGTGCCTTCAGGTTTCAGTCCCATAAAGGTGATGTCTTTTCCCCACTCCTATCAAAATAAAAGTGGTGTAATAGAATTCAGCATCATATAGGATCAGGCATCAATATAAACAGTAAAATCTTTAAAAATACCATAACACTCAGATTTAAGATGAGTGCAAGGTTCTATAATTAGGGGAAAGGATGAATATATACAATACATTCCTTTTAGTTTCCAATCCCAAACTCTGCTTCGTTCGGCACAGGATGCAACACAAACAAGCTATCAAGGTCTTCTTTTAATATTCTGATTTTCTCTGTAGCCTCAGATGAGTGGTATATTCACCTATGCCATCTAGTATTCTAGCCATTCCTCTGATTTGTAACTTCTCACCACTCAGACCTTTGCTCACATAAAACCTAGGAAAATCAACAGTGACAATTAGCATCTTTCCTTGCTCTAAGCATGAGTTCATCACTGCTGGAAATTAAGAACTTTCTATTTTCCATTTGTATATCTGTTTTTACTTGGTTTTCTCATAACAATGGCATTTATAATCATGCTCACTTCTAAGTTTTAATATGGTAGTATATTCTGTTAAAATATAGACACTAGACCCAGGAAAATCTGGTATGTGACTACTTAGCCTGCTCAGATTATTAGTGATGTGAAGGAACAACCTCAAATCCCCTTGGCTTTTTGTATGCTACTGAGCATAACTGTAGGAACTCGTATTGGTCTACAAAGTAAGAATTTGGATAATGAAAAAGGATAAGAATTTGGGTGACGTAAAAGATCTTCTCTGATTGGGATCTGGCTGGGAAACAGAAAATTAGATTTACACGTTAACATGAAGGACATATATCTATATCTCTAGAAATCTCTCCACCTGATTTTATTTGGCAATGGCCAAGGAAACAAACTCTCTGCCTCGATTGCTGTTGGAGTTGGAGGGAGCTTAAAGAACCAGGAGGGAAAGTGGAAGGTGAAAAGGAATTATTAGTTCATTGGCCAAATTAACCCTTTGTTAGTTTTTCTGAAAACAAGCAAATGTTTTCATTGCTCATGCACTCTACACTGCACTCACGCCCTGAAATGGATAGCAGTGTTCACTTCTGTTATCTAAAAAAAAAAAAAAAAAAAAAAAAAAAAAAAAAAAAAAAAAAAAAAAAAAAAAAAGAAGGTCTGATAACAGTCAAATTAGTCAACAGTGACTGAAATACAATGTAATACATGCAGTATATGGCAAATATTATCATTGTGTTATCAATCACTCACAAAAATCTAATACAATCCCCACAAACCCCAAAATCAAACATTGACCTTATGATTACACATGGATCTGAATTAAAATCATCATTTAGGATGCTCCAGATCTTTGGGAAAGTTCAATGTGGATTTAAAATTTGTGGTTTCCTGCTGTCTCTATAAAGAGACTTGGCCAAAGTTTTGGGTTCAGGCACTCTTGAACAGTTTTAAATAAGTCTTTTAGGGATTTATGATATGGCATAAAGAAACAAACAATAAGAAAGACATATTTTAGATTTCATTTAATTTTTAACTCCACTGGCTGTTCTGAAAGACTCCAAGCAGATATAGGTTGACTTAGTGGAGCCTCTTTTATACATGTAGAAGTGATATTTTGGTGTTCAGGTTTGTTTGAAAATTGAGAATCCTTTTAGTGGTGCCAGTCTATCCAAAGAGAACTGAAAATTGGGTCAAATATTTGGTTACTCCAGATGTCTGTCTTTGAGACATCAGGTGAATGGTCAGACATGAAAATGCCCCTCTTATAATATCAGCACTTTTCTTCTCCTTTTAAAAATATTTCTATTTCTACCCTGTCTCCCTTCACCCCACTACTCCCAAGGAAAGTCAGTAAGATTCTCTGACTGCTTTTGCAGAGGATAAGCATGACTTCCTCCAAGTACAGTGAAAGATGATGGAAGTTTTGTTGCCCCAGCTGTGAGGAGCTCAGGGCAGGTTGCATTAGGATGGCTTTTACCAAAGGAAAAGGAGTGAAGGAAAAGTGTAGTGATGTAACAGTGTGCTAAGGAGAGCCCCGGAGAGCCAGATTTGCTGCCCATTTAGCATTTAGTGAGATGAGAGGGGCAGTGAAATCACTACTGCTCATAGGAGGGACTACTGCCATCCCACACCGTGGCTGCTGCTACTTATGCTTAGCAGCATGTCTCTGGCAATAACGCTGGTCATTCTGCCACTCCCTGAAGTCTGTTGCATTAGAAATTCCTTACTGTAGTCTGCCTAAAGCCTGACCTTTCTGGCAAGACAAGAGCCTGCCAACAGTGGATTTGCTGAAAGAGTGCTTTAAAGGCACAGGGAAATGTGTGCTCGTACGACTGGTGGAGTTCCCAACACACGCATTTCTCCACTTGCCTGGGTGGGGCTGGGTAAGTCTGGCAACTTGACGATTTCCATCACCAGTAGCTTTGCTTTATTGGTAGCAAAAGTGCTTTGAATAAATCATCACGCTCCTACATGGAGAGGCATGGACCCAACCTCCTGGCTCTTTAGAGCTGTTGCCGGCAACGGTTGTGCGCGATTTCCTGCAAGCCCCACGTTGTGCTGAAACACTGACTAGCTGCATAATAATCTATGTAAATTATGAAACTCAACAGTGACCATTTTTCCTCTAAAACTACTCCAAAAGCCCATAATTTATCCTCTTTTGGATTTTCTCATTATAACTTCATCTAATAACTCTATAACCCTGTGGCAAACCTCACTCTTCTGCTCATTCTCTGGATTGGCATGCCCATTTGACTCACTGTCCACCTCTCAAATGCATGTTTCGGAGTCGTTACCAGGTTTTATTTGAAGACAGGGCTGCTTAAAAGACAGACTCAAGATCCAAGTCCTCTTACACCTCTTACACTGCAATAGGAGATCTATCCTTTTCAAAGACCCTTGAAGAGCAGCTAGAGTGGGATACCAGCTTCCAGCTTTGAGACTAGAAAGCTGGGGGTTCTTGCTGAACAGATCTTGGTAAAATCACCAGCAGACCTTAGTTAAAAAAAATAAAAAAAACCTGACAAGTTCTTTTGTAGAGCCATCAAAATGCAATGCAAATGCAAAAGTGTCTGAATCTGTGTATTTTGGCATCTCAACCTGCAAATCAAATTGTCATACAAAAGTGATCTTTTTGGATGTCCTGTCTTCCAGATGACATCTTTGCCATGTGCTCACAACATGCTCTAGCTCTGTGATACCCATGCAGTACTCTGAATGCAGTTCCCTAAACTGGCAAATTTAATTGGAGGCATATTTCCTGCTAGAGGAATGTCCTGGCTGTGTCCAAGATTGTATCCTAGGGGGGTTGCTGATTTGCCATTTAGTGAGGACGGTGGCAACATGGGTGGGTTTTTCTCAATTGTCCCCAGACCACAAGCTGTGCTGCTTACAGATTTTTGGGCTACCAGTGTTGATACGACTCAAGGAGCTTCTCACCACAGGCTCCAGATTGGAGCCCCCCACCATCATGGGCAGCCCACCAAGCTCATGACTGATTAATTGAAAGGGTACTTTGACCATGTTGCCTTTCCTCTAAGCACAGCTCTTACACTGCAGTACAGTACATGAAGGGAAAAGTATAAATTAGCAGAACCCTTCCTAGGCTTCTTGAGGGACAACTCTGGCTCACTAAGCCTGTCTCATAGCTGCTCTTTCACTTAATGGAAGGAACTATCTATGTTTTGCGTCTGTGAGGTTTTTTTAGTTTAGGGAGATATCGACGCTCCAAAAGGCACTCATCTCAAAATGCAAGACTTCTACATGTGAGCTAGTCCCCTTGGCTTCCTTTGTTAGTCAGCAGAGAGGAAGACATTTCTTCTCATCCTAAGGCAAATATCTATGGTGGGTTAGTTGAAGTGTGCTTATTTCTCTCCATTCAGTACATAGGGGACTTCAGATATCTGCACTGTAGGTGTATAATATTAGGTGAGGTGAATCCTTTCTGCATGTCCAAGCAATGCTTTGAGACAGTACAGTGTTATTTTTCAAGATGACCTTCATGTTAATAGTTACATTACTTTAGGGTTCAGCTACTTACAGCTATATTCTTAAATCCTTTCTGCCCTCTTTTTATATTTCATATTGAAGCCACATTTAAAGATCTGCCAGTCTCTTGGGGGAACACGTATCTTGTTGATGATGGACCAATAAACGTATATTCCATATTGGCAACACTAGGAGTCCATGAGCTTTGTGCTGAGAGGGAAAGATATCACAGCATTCACCTTGTGGCAATTTAAAGTGATTACCTGTAGGCTGAAAATTATTGTGTCATTATTCCCTTGAAATAGAATGAACTCTTCTTAAAATCACAGGTAATCTGTTTTTAAGGATCTGCAAGTAACAAAAAGCTGACAAAGTGAAATTCCCTCCCCCCTTCCCCAGATTCACCTTTGTTAAATCTTTGGATCTCTGTTACTTTCCTGATTATGTGGCTTATTTAAAAATGCCCTACTGTGTTATCTGGTTTTTTCAGATATCAATAGGTGTGCTTGAGCATCCTTGGGGTTTAAATAGGTTTGAATAATGGAGAAATCAGTCTGATGTAAAAGCAAAAGGAGCTTACATTTATGGTAGTAGCAATAATGATGGTACAACATCACACAATGGCTCCTGGAAGCAGACAAATGTCAAAACAGCATGAAAAACTCCTCTTGCGCACTGTTAAACCTGCCCAGAATTCTCACAGAATAACATACACAATCATTTTGATGAATTCAAAGCTAATATCCATGTCACTCCCTTCACAAAGACGGCTAGTTTCAGACAGGAACTAATTGTGCTGTCTTGTTTAAAAATAGAGAAATCATCTTTTGTTTTAGCAGATTTCCTCTACGGTATTTCGCTGTTCTTGCCTGAAAACACGCTGTGTATAAAATGGTTGCATGAAAGGGTTAGCAATCTGAGACAGGGTAGTGGACATTGTGGAGGATGTAACAGCACATTTAGTTGCCTAAGAGAAGGGTGTGGATGGTGATATTTGGAGAGCTAGCACACCTCAGTGGAAACTCTGTGTACTACAATGAACTACACTTTTCCATGAAATAAATTTGTTCCCAGTGTTGCCTTAACATAGTCTTGCATTTTGCCTAGCTTCTGTGTGATGTATTTGTTCCCCTTTGGTTATATTGTTGTTGTTGTTGTTTTTAAGATCCCATGATTTCCATAATTCTCTATTTTCATGGTAAGTGGAATTTGGAAAAAGATCTCTTTTAATTGAATTGTAAGAGTATCTTTAGGATGATAATATATTTAAAATAAATCACTTTCCCCAGAATAGCGACAGTAGTTTTACAGATGTAATTTGGCAGAGCTGCCCAGCCCCTAACACTCCAGAGGAATCCAGTAGGAACTGTGGATGGCTACCACTTCTGTGACTTGGGCCTTCAGTTTATTGGAAATAGAAGTAAGCCCTGACAGTCTGCTCATACTGCTACTACGGACACTGTGCTTTGCAAGGCTGCAACCTCCATATTCCCTGTTGGTGCCAGGAAATATTTTTTAATGAAATGGAATGGAAAGGCGCACAGCTAATAACCATGTGAACTAGGAGAAAATCCCATTACTGACCAAAAACACTGTTGCTTAAAAAGTATGTTAAACAGAGTATGGGCTTTATGTGCTATCACTTTACACTGGATTATAAAAAAATGGGGGGTGAAGGGAGAGAAGCACATCTGCACTGTATTATGGATAGATGCTGTAATAATAATAATAATGATGATAATAATAATAATGGTTTTCAGTATAAATGAAAAGTTATCTCTCCCTTCCAGTTTTCACAATGAGCAGGGCAAAGAATCAACATGTAAAAAGAGAACTATTTTTTTTCCTTAGAGGTTCATGCACACAATAATTATATGGGTAGGGGCTTTGCTGGCAAATGTTTATCCTTTTATCTTTCTCATCTGACCACTTTCCTCTGCTGTGTGTCTGGTTTTCAGTTCAATCTCAGTCTTGGTTAAGAATGCTACGCTATTACCTTCTCATGGTAATATGTTCTATGAAGTCCTGAATGACTGTGGGTTTAGTTCACTTCCCAATGAAATCCCACAGAAGTCTCCAGTCTCCCCTTCCCAAAAATCCTACCATGCAACTTAGTCCATTGTATATTGAGACTTAATGGGTATAATGGATGATTTATTTTTTTTATTGTCTCACCTTTAAAATTCTAATCTGCCGATAAAGGTGTAAAAATACCTTGGCAAGGTATTTGAGGGAATCTTGTACAGCTGCTCCTGTACCTGTTCTGGAGAGAAATGTGGGGCTGTGTGGCAGTGACACTGGAGGACATATTTCATGGAGGTCCAGAAAAAACCTTGTTTCCTACGTTACCTAGGTACTTTTGAAATTTCAAGTTGTAGTTAGTCAACAGGACACGATCTCTGATGTGGGTTTTTTATTGTTGCCTTTTTCCTTGTTTTAAAGAAACCGATTCATTGTCTAAGTCCTTTTCCTGACACCCCCCTTCCTCCCCAAGGACAGCGAGACCAGGAATAGTAGAAAATCCAGACAGACAATGAGACATGTACCAATACAGAATGATGTGTGAAATATAGATCATCTGTAGCACAATATGTAGGATCATCAGGTCAAATGTCTTTGCTTCTTTTAAAGTTTCAAAATCTACTATTGAGAAACAGAGCCAGTATCTTTCTCTCCTGTTTTCTATAATACAAATAATTATATTTTTCCTTCCAACTTAATCACCTTTAAGATAATTCCAACTTTGAAATCATGAATACATTGCAACAGTTCGGGTACACTGGATCATAAATACGGCGACAGTAAAGCCAAATAGGTCTACAGTTTCTTCATTCTATAAATGAGGCCAAAAAAGAGAGGGACCCTTTTTTAATACCTCTTCCTTCTTGATTTTTGAGACATCCATAAATGCCCCTTTGGAGAAAAATTGAAGAATGTGGAAGGTGTGAGTTTACTAAACATACTACATAAAATACATGTAGTTTTCAGTACTGATTCCCAAAACTTGGAATAAAACATGGCCAATTTCTTCCTGTCACCCAATTGTTCTCCTCAGCACAATGACTACTTGACTGTTTCATGTAGTAATAATTATTGACAAAGGGACAAAGCATGGAGCAGTCAGATTTTGCCCCACTGTTAGTTCCCATAATTTGGAGCTGTGCCGTCTTTGAAACAGTAAAAGATATCCATAATAGATGTGATTTCTAAGATCTTCTGTAGGAGTTCTTTTCAAAAGCTGTATTGTTTCCATGGATGCTGCCGTATAATCTAATTATTCCTGATGGGTTGCCTATTGTACCACAGGATTCTTCAAAGGAAAGGAAAACAGCAAGGTAGATCATTTGAGCAAAAATCTTTTATTTGTTTAGGACAATGTTTCACAAAAGCTCTATCTGGGAAGGAAAAGAAATCTCTTCTGAGCCTCCTTTCTTTCAGAACTCAAGTTGCTATAATCATATAAAGCGGCTCTGTGTACTGTATGTTTTATCCTCTCCTTTCATTGGATGATAGAAGACATTTCAGCCCCATGTTGGGGTGGGGTTTTTTCCCACTGAAAAATTAAATCATTTATATTGTAAGATCTACTGTAGACAACCAGGGTAAAGCAACCCCAAGCAGTCAGAGAATACATGCCAGGCCCAACACCTGCAGCTTGTCAAAGGAATTACTCCGCTCAACTCAGTTGGAATCTTTTTGTGATAAGATATACGGTGGTGCAAAGGAGTTGATATTTACATCCACCTCATTAAAGTAAATCAGTTTCCTATTATCACAGAGTCCCAAGTTCCCAGACTGTATGATGAATCTCACTTGGTCTGTGGTGTGTGCAACTGCACTGTTTGTGACCTTGGCCATTGTGCTCACCATTCCCATTACATGTGCTGTTTCTCAGAACACCTTTGCACTGGCATAACTAGGCTCCAGCCAGCTTTTCCCAGTAAAGGGCCTGAAACTGTACTTTATCATGTCAAACAACAATCTCCTGAGCACATGAGCGTGCTCTTGTCTTGCTGTGAATGCATTCATAAATTAATGCTTCTCTTACGTGCACCACCTGCCAAGCTACCATATTGTAAGGAGAAGATAGTGGTGTGGGAAACTAATGAGTGGATGGAAAACTCCTCAGACATATCAAGTGGAAAAAGACAGAACCTCCGAAGGGTTTCTCACCATCATCCACTCACCTCTTAGAGCTATTGCCATTTTGCACAGCTAGTTTCTGTGTTTTGGAGTTTTGCCATCCTTTAATGTATATGTGAAAAGATTTTTCACTATTTAAGTTCAATTGTCATTGTGTATAGCCTACAAATAAGCCAAAGCTACATGGATTTTCCTTTACACGCTTCTCAACAGCAATTACTGTTTACAAAAATGGCCTGTGTTGCTCCTATATTATCATTATTCCTCTATGAGTCAATAGTTCTACAGAAGCGCTACTCAACATTTTCTCCTTGTGTGACATCTATTTTTAACAGCTGATGATAGTTTGCACTGATAAATAGGCATAACTCATGTCTTAATGAGATAGAACCATGGAGTTACTCAAGTTGGAAGAAATCTCTGTAGAACTAGAGGTCCAACCCTGTTTAAATTAGGGTTAATGTCAAAGTTAAGCCAGGTTGCTCTGAGCTTTCTTTTCCCAGTTGGGTTTTATATATCTCCACAGTTGGTGATTCCACATGAGCCTCCATGAGCACCTGTACCAGTGTCTGACCCACTGTCATTGTGAATATTTTTTTTCATTATACCTAACCTCAGTTTTCCATGCTTCAGCTAATATCTGTTGTCCTTTATCTGGGCACCTCTGAGGATACTTTAGTTCAGTCTTTATCCATTAGGTATCTAGAGAGACCAATTAGATCACCTGCTTGGCCTTCTCTGAGTTGAACAAATACTGTTCTTTTAGCCCTTCCTCATACATCATGTACAACTAAATATCTTTATGGAAATAGAGGACAAAATGGTGAGAAACTGAAAAGCACAGGAGGAAGGAAGAGAGATGGAGCAGGAGAACGGTTTAGAGGAAAAAAAGTGACAGGACGACTGACTTGATATTGGCAGAAGATGAGAAAGTGCTGAGGGAATCCTGAATCAGCTAAAAAGATGAGAGGAAAAGAAGGACATGAAGTTGAAAATGTAATATGCAGAAGCGGTCTTAGAAGTTGAAGAGCTGTAGAGGTGAGAAATGGGTAGGAAATGGAGTGGTAGCTCCTCTTCTATTGTAGAAGAGGGCAAGGAATGTGCCCTCTCTATGTGAACTGAGAGATGCATTTTGACTGAGAAACTCATTCTTGCCTTGGGAAGAGGGGGATGAAGAAAGGCTTTTGTAAAATTTCTACATCTTACAGCCTCTGTTTTTCATTCTTTACCCAGCTGAAAATTCATGTGTCTTACAAAAAAAGTAGAACTTAAAGCTCAAGAATATAGCAGTTGAGCTACAAAAGGTATTTTTGCAATCAGGTAATATAATGTAGGTTCTTTTGTATCTTTTTTTTTTGTATCTTTTGCACTTTTCTTCACATATCTTTGAAAAGAAGTATAGCTATTCTTGGTATTTGACCTTGAACAGTAGATTCAAGCCCATTAGTTCTTAAGTTACATTGCTCCATGCTGATACTTCTATTGCTCAACAATAAATGTAGGACTATCAAATGCACTCTGCCATTAGACAAATGGCCTGGAAAAAGTTGGGCTATTTTTTGAGCAGCAAATCCAACTCACCACTGAAAGCACTCTTTACTTTTCCATTTGGCTGCTCTAGAGCTACTATTTGGAACTATTTACTAACTATACTATCCCGTTATTTTATTTTTAACTTTCACTATTAACTCTGAATGTTTTAAGGAGGCAAAAGTGCTTATGGTCATCTGAGAAAATGAGTGTAGTTTTATAGAAGAGCATTTTTATTTCTCACTTAGTCTACCCATTTTTTTTTCTGGTTTTTTTTTGTTTTTTTTTTTTCACTCCTTCTCTGCCTCCTTCATTCTTAGAACAGGTCATTCACCACAGAACTGTTATTGCTGTGATTTCCAAAGAGTACTTTGATGTGTAAATGATTGTCCCCACTGGTGTGGATGCACAACAGTACCAACCACACCATAAAGGGTCAAAAATAATGATTAGCTAAGTTCTTAACTGTTTCCATTAATTTGGTATGTTCAGCACTGTCTTATCCAGGAGAGCAAAGAGACGTTTGAGGGGAACCACTGAAAAGAAAATTGTATCACTCCCTGTGAAACTATTTGATCAAAAGATTGTTATGGCCATCTCTGAAATTACTGCTGGATGAGTACTGAGAATGGTTTTTGTATGTTGGATACTGTCCAAACCTTTACCAGTGTTGACATAGTTTGCAAATTCTTGCTAATGCTACAGTTACTTTGATAGTGTGCATCAAAGCATAATGTAATCCTTTAAGCTAAACCAAGTATATAAAAACCATTAACAAACAATATCTTGTTCTGTGCCAAACCACACAATTGGTGATGCAAATATATTTTCTTTGCTCATTCTTGTTCTTCCTTTAGTTGAGCCAATATTTGAAGCAGACTTCCCTCGTACAGATGGCTGGGATAAATAAAGCCAATCCACTGATGTGCAGCACTCAGTCTGCTGGATGGTTGAGGAATACATGCTTCCTTTCTGTAGTGTTTTGGGGTTTGTTTTTTCTTTTAATTTCCCATTTGGATTTCCTTGCATTCTGGGTTTTGTACTGATGTGCAATGTTTAATACAGCGTGGTGGATTCATTATGGCCAGCAGCCAAACTCTCACCCAGCCGCTTGCTGCCTTCCCCTGGTGGGACAGGGGAGAAGACAGGAAGAACAGGAGTGATAGAGCTGGTGGGTCAAGATGAGGACAGGAGGATCGCTCGCTGCTTATTGTCATGGGCCAGACAGACTCATCTTGGGGAAATTCCGAATGACATGCTAATTAATTGACAATTAGATATTTAATTACTGATTCTGATAGTGGGAAACAAAGACGATGAAAAGACCCATTTACACACTTGGGGAAAAGGACTTTCCTCCCCCTTTCCCAGCCTGAACCTCCCCCCCGGGCACCTCTCCCCGTCCTGGTCAGGGCCGGGTTAAACTCCGTCCCAGGTCAGGCCGGGGCTACAGCCGGGCCATGGCTGCTCCTCCCTCTGCGCCTTCCTCCTCACTTGGGAGCATCTGGAGCACCTCCTCCCCTCCTGCCCCTCTCCCCGGGCTGTTTCTCACTCTTTTCCCCTCAACCCTGGCTGCCAGGCAGCGTTTTGCCCTTTCTGACACGGGTTTTCCCCGAGGCGCCCCCATGTTGTCTGTGGGGCCCAGCCGTGCCCTGTGGTGGGTGGGTTGGAGCGGGCTGGAACCAGCTGTGTTTGGCTCAGGGCAGCCCCAGAGCCCCACAGAGGCTCCCTGACAGCCCAGCCTTGGCACCCCCACCCTGTACACACAGCAAAAATAAATTGAGTTTTTTGTATCCACAAAATACCAGCCTAGTCCACAGTGGTGAGAGAATCATCAGGTGAGAGCTGATGAAAGGTGGCTTTCAAAGCAGAGCACCCTCGGCTTCCAACCATGGTACTCACCTGTAAGATGGCTGACGGGGGCCTTTGTCATGGGGAAGAGCAATGCCAACACTCACAGCACACACCTTCCACCTGCTCGGACATGAAGGTACCCTCTTACTCCAGCTCTGGAGGTTAGAGACCTCCTGTTTTCTGGGGGATTGCAAGGGAGGCGGAGGAGAAACGTGGGCCAAGGAGGCTAACAGTCCTCAATACCAAAGTTTGGGATCCCATAAATAGGTACAGCGTGCAAGCAGCCACTGGAGGTGTCTTCTGGAGGTGTCAGCTGCCAGGGAGGAGAAAGAGACACAGAGGCTGTGGTATGTAGCAGTGTTTTGCAGCTGTCCTGGTTTGAGGTAAAACAGAACAAATTTTCTCTTTCTCCTCTCCTTGGAGACAGAGGTAGGGGAGAGTCTCTGGTGTTCATCTCAGTGACCAGTCCAGCCCAAACCAAAACAGCTGCCTTTTCTCTACAGCTGCTTTCAGACACCTACCTGGATTTTAGGATTAATTTTAACAAAATGCAGGAGCAAAAAAAAAAAAAAAAAAAAAATCACAGGTTTAAAGAAGGGAAGAATAGGTAAAAGAATATTTTTATTAATTAAATTTATTAAACTTAGCAGCGCCTGATGAAATTTACTCAAGTACTTTGGAAAGTAGCCAAAATAATTTCTGAATCACCTCTAGAGATTTCCTAGGGGACTGGGGAAGCATAGCCGTGGTACATGAGTTGAAATATGGGAACAGGGGGACCTGGCAAATTATTGAGAATGCATCGTTGTTAGGATAGTTGGGAGAAAAAGTGTGGTTAGCTCTCAAACTGAGAGGATCTGTCAGAGGACGGCAACTGTTCGATCTTGCATCAAGTCTTGGTTGACAAAAGGGAAAGAATCCATAAAATATGTAGGGGAGGCACTGCAATTTTAGAGAAAGTGATGAGAATTCAAAAGTTACCTCAAATCAAGATGAAATTCACTCAGAAGGACTGGTATGGAGACACCAACTACATATATACAAACAGAAAATATGCATGTAACAGAAGAGCACAAAGACCTGAAGATCACAGCTTTGAAGTGAACTGGCCACATGATTCCTTCCCCTCATCCTAAGATATCCCTGTCAGTAGATTCCATGTCAAGTAAGAAGGTGGTGATGATCTTCATCTGTTTGTTATGACTAAGTATGAAGCACTGTTCTCAGTATGGCACATTATGAATGTGGCATGAATATGACAAGAAAAAAAAATTGACATCAGAGACAATTTTCACTTTTATACTTTTAGAGTCTTTAATTATTAATTTAGCATTTTATTTTATTTTATTTTTCATTTTAAACAGTGTTTGAATTGTCATTTTATTTGGATAAATTATTGAATCTTGCTAGATCACCAAAAAGAATTCTGTTCAAGCAACCCAGCATTACTCTGCTCCGGAGTCAAGAGCTGACTCACAGCCAGCCAGAGCTTCACTCCCCAGCCAGCCAACTGGATCATCTTCCCTGGCTGGCCAGCCAGCCGGAGCAGCTTGCCCCAGCCAGGTAGTCAGAGCCTGTTTCCCCAACCAGCCAGAGCTGCTCATCCCCAGCCAAAGACTCTCAAACCCAGTCAGCCAGCTAGATAGAGACAGCTTCCTCAGCCGGCCACCCAGAGACTCTTTCCCCAGCCAGCCAACCAGATCATCTTACCTGTTCAGCAAGCCAGAGCCACTCAGCCCTGGCCAGCCCACCAGAGCCTTTTTTGCCCAACCAGCCAGCCAGAACAGCTCAACCCAGCCAGCCAGCCAGAGCCTCTTTCCCTGGCTGGCCAGATCCCCTTACCCATCCAGCCAACCAGAGATGCTCAACCCTGGCTGACCAGCCAGAGACTCTCAACTCCAGCCAGCTAGCTGTAGTATCTTTCTCCAGCCAGCCACCCAGAGACACTGAACTCCAGCACACCAGCCAAAGCATCTACCCCAGCCATCCAGTCAGACACTTTTGCCCCAGCTGGTCACCCAGATTATCTTGCCCAGCCACCCAGCCAGAGCAGCTTGCCCTGGCCAGCCATCTGGAACATCTACCCTGCCCAGCCAGTCAGAGCCTCTTTCTTCAGCCAGCCAGCCAGAGCAGTGTTTTGCACAGCACAGGATTATTGTGGGAAACCATGTCACAAACCCTACTAAAATCTATGTAGACAACATCGTTTGCTCTTACCTTCTCCAGTGACTCATTAAGCACTGAAGACAATCAGATTGGTCAAGCATCATTTCATTTTAATGAATTCCTATTGACTATGCTTGCTCATCGTGTTCTCACTCATTTGCCCAGAAATAGCTTTCAAGATTTGTTTCATCATTTTCCCAGCAACTGAAGTAAGTCTGACAAGTCTGTAGGTCCTCAAATTGTCCTTCTTCCATTTTTATGTGTAGGTGTAATACACACCATTCTCCTGGAATGCAGACTTCCCCCATATCCTCTGATATGAGGAGGGAGTCTGCTCTCCTGAGCCCTAGGGTCTGTACTCTGCTGTTGCCTTCCCCGTGACACTCAGGATCTTGAGCTTCCACTATGTCATGGTCTATACAGCCATTCAGATCCCTGACTAGTTCTTCCAGAAATTTTATCACCCCATATCATCCCATCACAAGCCTCTAGCACTCATGCTGCACAGTTATTTATGTACCTTAGAGCTGCACGTAGCAACACTTAGTATTGTTGTAACCTTTCTCTGTAGCTGCTGAGGCAGTAACTCCCAAAGCCTCTGCAATGCTTCCCGTTCAGTTCTCTCATGCCATTATTTTCATACTGCTGTTCTCACGCGCCTGTAAACCCCAACGGTGCTGTTATGGGAAGATTCCATGGGAAGGATCAACTATGGGCCATGAGGAACAGGACACAACAACAGGGACAAAACCTCTCTTATCATTACTTTGGTTTGTACATTTCAGTTTATGTTCGCAAAAACCAGCCACGTTGTGTAACAGAGTAGGTAAGTTATTTAATTATTATTTAATTATTATTTATTTTTTCATTATTTTTTCACTATTTCATTCCTTATTTAATTCATTATAAATCATTATGTGGATTATAATTTAATTCATTATAATTTAATTCATTATAAATCATTAGATTTTTAATCTAATTTTTATGATTATCGTTACTTAATTATTCTTTTCCAATAATGTACACTATTGGAGCTTAACAACCGATGTAAAGTACTTGCATGTGCCTACCATATTCCTGTCAGCACTAGCAGTGTCGTAAGCAACCAAAAGGGAGATTAAATGAGTCCTTATAAAAAGGATACGGTGCTCTAAGGATACGGTAGTCACATCATCCCGGCAGATCCCCTCTGGGGTGGTCTCTGGCACCTTGAGGAGCAAGCCCTGCAGCAGGTTGCCACGGCGTCACGCTGTCTCAGGAGTCCTGCACAGATGGAGGCAGAGATTTGAGGCCCCTTCACGTCTCCTGCTCCCTCAACATCCTCCCCAGGCACTGACTATGCAGAAAAATGGTCAAGTGGGGTTTAACAGATAAATAAATGCTGCCAGAATGGCCAGAGAAAGTGACGGGATGAAATAAAATAAAAATAAAAATAAAACACACGCAGAGAAGCTACTTCTCAGAGGAACAAAATGGCCCTGGCAGGTGGCCACGGGTGCGTGGCAGGCCCGTGGCAGCTCCCCACCACTGGTGCTGGGTTCAAGATCCCCAGCAGTTCCTCACCCCGGCCAGCAGCACAGCACGGGGTGTCTGTGGGCGGCTCTGGCAGCGCTGCAGGGTGATCTCCTGCCAAACCAGAGATGGCTCTGCTGTCCCCCACTGCGTAGCCTCAGGTGCAGCTCCGGCCATAGGGCTGGTGTTTGGGTGTGAGAGGCAGGACAGGAACAGCAGTTTTTTCTTTCCTGCAGAGTTTTCTTGCTCTTCATTTTCCATCATGGTGAAAATAACCTCTGGTAGTTAAAAACTGCATGCATGGGTGTTCCCCCCAGCAAACAAAGAGACTATTAAATGCCTAGTTAATGGCCTGCTGTGCCTGGTGAAGGTATTCCTGTTCTGAAAGAGACCAGGCTCAGCTCACAGAAATACAGCCATCGCCACGTGGGCTTCTAAATGGGCCTATCATGTCCACCCCCCAGCAGGGCTAGCTGACAAGGGTGCCATGCCACATACACACAGCATTCATTGAGGACTGGTGCATTCAAGCCGGTTTGGCGTGGTGCAAGCTCAGGGGTCTCAATTTCTGCTGTGCAGTACAGCCACGCCATTGTCTGCCTCTATCCAACCATCGGTTCTGAAAGATGCACCCACCTCGAAAACAATTCCCCACTCCCTGTTTGGTCTTCTCCTGTGACTGCTGACTGAGGACTTTACTCTCTTATAAAATAGAGATCTGCTTAAGACACGTACACATGCAGACTTCTTGACTTCTGCTTAGATAAGCTCATGTCTGTCCTGGTTTGAGGTAAAACAGAACTAAGTTTCTGTTCAGTAATCTTACTTTTCAGTTAAGCCTCTTCTAATGAACTGAACTCTCTGAAATTACCAGCATATTTTTCAGACATTGTCCACTCCCAGAGTGATAAGACCTGATTGTTTATAATTTATGCCAAGGGATGGTATGCAGAGAGGCTCTTGCTTGTACTTATTGCTATAACAACCGAGGTCAGCTAACTTCATTATTTGCCCTGTTGGAGGGTCAGAAGCAGAAGAGCGTAGAGGGGTCACACCTGCAGGGAGCAGAGGACAGGACAGGTGACCGAAAACTGACCAGCAGAGTATTCCACCCCATCTGCAGCATGGTCAGTATAAGTATAAAAGGGTCAGTTTCTTCCTTCAGTGGCCGAGGTCTGAGGAGGACTCTGTCCATGCTGCCTTTGATCTTGATCCGTGCATTCCTGAATCCAGTTCCTGAGTTCAACTCCCATCTGTTGCTGAGTACAGTCTGGGACTTCCCCAGTGCCTGCCGGTGACATGATTGTCATCCTGGGAGCTTGAAACAGGTTGTATATATTGTATATATTTCATTATCTTCTTTTTATTATTTTATTAATATTTCATTAAAGGAGTTTAGTTTCTTTTAAATTCATATGTATCTTTCTTCCTCCTCTCCCTTCAGGGACAGGTAGGAGAGAGCATCTGTCATTTGTCTCAGTGGCCAGTCAGGCCCAAACCATGACAATGTCACATAGTGTTTTATCTTCCTTTATGTTTTTGGTGCTACTCAAAGGAAATAACTGGTGACAGTTTACACCAGCTGGCGATCCAAACTAGTTTTCTTACTGCCATTCAGTAACTAGACCCTGTTAACTGCAGCTGCCTATTATCCCCGTTCACTGTTAAATTCACTCTTTGATCTTCTGTATTTCACGTGTTTCTTGGATAATCACTGCAAGTGTTTGTGTGATTTCTTGAATGGTGTATGTTTATATGTTTTGGTGTTCATACACCTATATTGAATTAGAATACTTTACAGTATGTTAGTGTGAATCTTGTCATTTTCAAATCTGTAATTAAGTTGCCATTCAATTATTTTGTTAAATCACCTTGTAAATCCTTAAATCGGTTAATGATTAAGTACTGCTAAACGTTTAACCTCTTGATTTACCTCAAATTATGAATGAATTTTGAATTGCTGCTAAATCATAACTATGTCAAATATTTTCATCTGTGACAAGACCTCTGTCATCCCACCTTGAAGCCACTGGTAAGCTTTAATGTGCGTGGTCAGGAGCTGTTTCACCACTGCTTTGGGGGTTAACTGACTTGATCCTTCACTGCATCCTTTCCTTTGTGCATGATGGGTGTAAAATATTAGTGGGCAGGAGAGGGAACAGTGAATAGCTATTTGAGTCCATTTACATGCCTCATGCCTGAGAATGTCTGAACTATGGAGAACAAGGGCCAATGAGCCAGGTCTCGTCCACGTGTTACACACTCAGCACTCCTACAGGGGTTTAATAATCCAACTATCATGAAAATAGAATGAGTTGGGGATAGAAGAAAAACACAGTAGATGGGGGTGTTGCAGAACTCAGAGTAACTGGTGGGAAACTGTTACCAGTTTTGCCAGGAGAAATGTTATTTGATCAACGCCACCACCTTGGAGGGAGAGACGTGATACGGGGATCAGAAACAAATCTTGGAAAAGTACGCCTGCTTTCCTCTTGTTTCTGGTAAGCAGTGCCTGTTCTGTTTTTTATATTAATATCACACCTGCTATACTGAAGGATCATAAATTTCTTCACTTAACGTTGTTCTAGCATTGAAATATATCCACCCTGAAAACACTTTGTCCAGGCTTCAGAATTTGACCGGGGAAAACATTTGGAGATACAACCTAACATGCAGAACACAGATCACAGTGAGTTTATTCAAAGACAGATGGAAGTAATTCCTTAAAAAAACAAGAGTTCAGGAAGTGTTCAGTTTAAAGACTATAGTTGCCCTGAAAAAGCAGAAAGCATACTGGATTAAACAGTAATAAAATGATTATTCTTTGATGTTATTTTAGCAGACAGAAGGTGGCAATTTCTTAGTTATTTTTTTGTGTTAGTTTGCTGAGATTTTCTGAAAGCTTTCCTGATATGCTTTTGGTAAAATTTTCATTTAAGAACATAAGGAGTTACCATATTGGATCAGATTTGTGATCCATCTGGTCTGGTAGCCTGTCTACAATAGTAACTAGTACCAGACATGTCACAAGAAGGTGCAAAAACTACACAGTTGACAGAGGTCATTTCATGTCTTCCCTAATAGTCAGGGCACAGTAAATGGATTTTTAAACCTTTACAATACTTTGTCTGCATTAACTGTTATATTTCTGGTTACCTTTATTATTGCTGCAAATGGTCAGTCCTTTCAAGTGCTACTAACTCCTTCGCCAGAATGGCTTCCAGTGTTTCATAGCCCAGCAAGACTGGAAAAACTATTTTTTTTCTTAATTTTACATTTATGGCTGCCTAATTTCATTAACCGATGCTTTTATCAGTCAGTGTCTTTTATCAGTCAGTGTCTCACTGCACCATTTAATGTCTTATAACAATGGATTCCTTATCTTTCTTTTGTACCCCAGGTATTGCTTCATGTTCATTTCTTGCACTCATCTTCTTTTTACCTTCCTAGAATAGAAGAGCCCAGTCTTTTCTGTCCCTTTTGGTATGAGACTTTCTCCTGTCTCTGATAATTATCATCTTCCTTTGAATTTACTCTAGCAGACTGCAGCAGGAAGCCCATTTGATACAAAATGCAGCATGGGGAAAAGACAGGAGCAGAGGGGTCACCTGAGAGTATGAGGCTTTGTTTTGCAGAAGGAGGTTGGGGAAGAAGAATAGGACATAAGCTCAACTCTGTCCTGCAGAAAATGGAAGAAAGAAGTCATAGGTGAGCTGGAGAACAGTCTCCAAGAGGGTATCCTAACCCCTACCACCCTGTCGTCTGCCTTGGCTGGAAACACGGATGACCCAAATGATTTCATGAATGCAGAACTCCTCCAGCAGTACTGACCAAAGACTGAAAGGAAAACATGAATATCATCTCAATAATGAGAGAGCCTGAAAACCAACAGCTTGTATTTGAGGCCATTCAGAATGAGCAAGTTCTGAATCTTATTCTTGACTGCACTTAACTGCTGCCTGTTTCTTGAGCTACTTTCTGACCAGAAGGGATTAATTCTTGGATTCAGAACTCTTAAACAAATCCCATCATTGAGAGTAAAAAACCAAATCTCCAGATTTTACCAACTTCATTGTATTTCTGCCAGCTGAGATAAACTCTTACAAGAATCACTTCCAAGCTGCTGTCTTTACCACTGCTCAGCACTCAAGTACAGAAAGTAAGGTAAACACTGCCAGAGGGCTGTGCACAAAAGAGGTGCCATTGTGAAACCTGTTCTGAAGGCAAATTTGCGTATCTCTCTCCATTTCTTCTTAAACTGAAGAGTGGGACTACATTTTTAAAGAAAGACTCGGTGTTTCCCTGCGGGACTAATTTTTTGTTGCGGAGATGTAAGAAATGTTTGCCACTTCTCATAAAAAGTTTTCACAAGTGTAACCAAAGGACTGCAGTAACATCAACTGAGCAAATCAGTTACAAAGCACAGAAGGGAAAGGATTCCATTTTTATGTGTATTTACTCATTCAGAAGTAAAATGACACAAGTAAATGAAGGTCCACAAAATATTCATTCATTCATTCATGACAATGGACTCAGAGGAAGGACTGTACAATGGGTAAAGGACACTGGAGAGCAGAAAGACTGAGAGGGGTTATCTAATGAATCCTTTCTTCTGACAGTAAAATTCTAAATTGTTGTTATTTTTAATTGTCAGTTTTAATACATGCTAGCTAATTCCAATACAGCATAGGGAAAGATACAGAAGATCTGCTTCAATTAATGCATATGAACAGTACAGCTGATATATCTATATTCAGGTTTTAGCATTAAACTGTTAAAAATCCCAGCTTAAATACACCTTAGCTGTTGGGAGGCTATCAAGATGCAGAGTTTTGCAGGATCCAGGAAGGCTAATAACACTGATGTAGATAAAATCCATCATAAGGGCTTATAGTATGACTAGACATTTGGGTTATAAAAGGCATCAAACCTAAGGACTTCAGGCCTTTTTGAAAGGACTTGTTTGCTTCTGAAGCAAAATTTAAAGTTGAATAAAAATTTAGTTTGCTTTTATTCTGTTGCAAAAGTTTCAATTTAACAACACTGAAAATTTTGTCTTTATTAATTCCCTATTTTCCTCCTATTTATTTCTATAGTATAGATTTTGCAAGTTGAAATATTTTTTTAAAAATGTAATAGTATGTAGTTGATCATTTACTGATGTAAAATTATAAATGATGCTCAGTTTTATTATTGTTTTAATAACTGATAAGACTTGTTTTGCCATTGCTTGCTGATTGGTCTAGTCCGTTATCTACAATTAAGTTAGCACTTTAATGTACAGCTCCTTAAAACAAAAGCAAGAAACAATGCTGAAATAATGCAAAATGTAATGTGCTGGAGGACTGTCACCAATACTAGATGTCTGTGTTCATAGGTATTAGAAAGTAAGAAAAGAGGAGTGGGAGAGAGGATGACGCCTAAACCACTGCACACACACCATACATGTTTACAGGTGTCAGAGGAGACGTCATTCGAAAAATCATCTACATAATTGCAAAGACAAGTTAGGAAATAACAGAATCAAAGCTACTACCGCAACCTTAATTTGGTGCTTCAGTACTAGGAAAGTTGCATGATGTTAATTTATGCAATCACCCGGGCTTCATTTGCCGGTTTTAGTACTTGGCCTTGTTCAGTTCACAGACTACCTGGGACTGGACAAATTACTGCTATTTGAGATTTTGTTTCCTCTTGTAAAGTATCCAATATGAGACCTTCATTATGGGCTCTTTTAAAACTCTCTCCTAAAACACAAAGTACTGTTAATTTATGGCTGCTTTTTTCACTAGTCCTTCCATCTGTTAGTGTTCACAGTAATTTTTTCAATCTATTTTTACAATACCTCTCCAAGCCAACAGGCAGAGGAGGCTTATGTCCATTTTGGAGGTGGTGAACCGAGTCACTGAGAGATGAAGGTTTCCATCAATTTTGGAAGCCCCTAAGACTTTATTTTACAGAGTATTTGACATTATGTAGCACAGGTGCCTAGATTTCAGCTTTCACTGACTTTATTTGTACCGCTACGTGCCCTTTGTTTCTGCAGGTCAGATTTCAAGACGTCAAAGAGACAGACAAGAAACAAGAAAAACACAACTAGTGTGAAAAACTGAAAATACCAAGGAAAAAATGAATTTTCTTGTTTCAAATAGTTTCCTACTCTCGCTCTGAACTTCCCTACATGAAAACATTCCCACTCAAATGCCCGGGAACAAACTCATGTAACAGGACATGCTGGACAACTTGAATAATACAGAGCGTTTTGTGCCCTTGCTGTAACATACATTCATTAGTATCAGCATTCATGACAGGTTGCTGCAGTCAGGGGATGCTGCTGCAGTGTCAGGGATTTTGTTAGGTGGAAGGTACTGAATACAAAAGGTTAATTTTACTAATTAGTAGATGATAGATTAGGCCTGTGAATAGCTGCAGAGAACATCAATATGAACATTGAAGAATGTCCCCAGGGCCATTTAATCTAATTCAGGAGTCAGAGTAATAGCTGAAGAAAGGAAAGCCTGGCACCAAAATGAAGCAAAAGTCAATGAACTAGAGACAGTGGAACTAAGGTCTGATGGGTTGTTTTGGTCCAGAGATTTACAGTGATTGAACCATGGGCAGCAACAGATAATGGACTAGGGGATTTTAAAATATTAAACCAAAATATACCACAGGACAAATCTATGAGGAAATGCCACTAGATTTTGATGAAAAGCCCTTGCATAATTAGGTTATTTAGTATATTGTATAGATTGTCTCTAGAGCACCATCCTGTCTGCCTTCAATCTCTGTTTTGTTCTATACTGATGGAGTCTAGTTGGATTTTGTTTTCATCAATCCAATTGGTATTGTGCCTTAATTTTGGCTTTCCTGCCATTGATCTTATTGCCTTTGCATCACACAAAACATCTTTTTTCAGGTTGAAGCCCAATGGCGTAACAGTAAATGTGCCACTGTAGGGACTTTTCGGACTGGTAGAACCTCAGATTTGTCACTGCAGACAAAGGATCAAGAATACCCTCAAATGAGTTATTACTTGAGGGAGTTCTCTCTCCTGAAATTAATTAATATTAATTTAAATATTTCAAAATACCAATTCAAATAATTTGCTGCAAGGAGAGGGAAATTAAACTTTTTATTTTACCAAAGGATTGCATTGGGTTTTATGTAAATGATGTTTTTGTTCAGGGAAATGTTACTTTTCTGTCCATTTCAATAAATTAATATTTTTCAATATTGACTATTTTTTAAAGGTTCCAGATATAAGGCTATGGTTTTTAATAAGCATTTTTTTCTGCTTCTCTTCTAGTTTAATGTTCTTTCTTTCCCACTGTTAATTCTTCTCTTTTTCTATTTTCTCTGTATTTGGGGCTTTTGGAGCACAGAAATTATGCATTAATTCTAATTAATTTATGGCAAATATTTTGTGTTCTTTAAATATGCTGCATTAGAATTCAATCCCATAGAAACTAATGACAAAAGTCTCTAACAATGGTGATTGGCAATATGTGAGCTGGGGAAAAAAATACCACCACCTACAACAACAACAGAGTTCTAAAGAAATGGCCCATATTTATATGCACTTTAGCACTAAACCAGTTTTCCAAGTGCTTGCAAAGTCTTGTCTATCTGCCAGCCAGTAATTCCTCATCTTTCAATATCTTCCATAACTCCTAACTTCCTCTGTCCCATAATGAATCCATCTGGAGAAGAGATGTTTTATCAAACCTATGCCTATGGAAAGACATAAGTGTTCTGATACTGATCTTGATATTACTACAATAAAATGGACTTCTGCATTACCATTTTCAGCTGGAAGTACTTACCACAGCAGTATTAAAAATTGTTCACAACTTGAAGAAATAAAACTTCTGAGGAGTAAAAGTTCCAATTGTTTTGCACTTCTGATAAAAGAAGAATTCCCATTTTTGGTGGGTATTTTTTAAACTAATGAATTAAACTTAATACCAACTTCTTAGATAACCCCAGTATAGGCATACATATATATACATACACACTCATGCATATACATATGCAATTTATATAGAGAGAAATTCAGAGAGAAGAATAAAGAGTTATAGTCTGAAACTACAACTGACAGTGCTTGACAATACAACTCTGTCTACCAATTATATGTTATATTTATGTAGCGAACTACTACCTACTGCATCTGAGGATAAGTTTGCATGCAATGTCAATGCGTAACTGAGTATTGAACAGTACACAAATAAATTGTCGTGTTTCCAGGCAAAGGGAGATGGCTGATTTTTAATGGAATGAGAAGAACAACATCATTACAATAAGTGAGATCTGTTAGCATTAAATTTCATCCTTCCTCTTTCTTGTTTCTATGCCAATTTTTAAAGAATTGATGAAAGATTCTCCCTATTAGATGATTTATTGGAAGGAATGAATCAAATCCTACTATTAAAGCATGATGCACACAAGCATGGTACATAAAACCTTGCCTTGGTGAGGGCCATTTTGAATTTTGACAATAATCTCCACAAGGCAGCGACGTCCTTCTCTAAAGTCATGTAAAGATTCTGATTATGTTGTTTTTCACAATCACAGTGCTCCTTTTCTGCACCAGGTTTCTCAACCCTTTTTTCCTTCTGAAAAAAATGCCTTTTTCACTGTCATTTCAGTGAGCATTAGAACTAACTTTGAGAAAGTGGCACATCTGCTGCTCCCTATTGTAAAAAGATTCCCAGATCCTTCTATCCTTCTGCGACAACACAACACGCAGGAAGATGCAGTTACCAGGTCTGGGTTTGTTTTCTTTTCAGTTACCTCCAGCAACCTTTGCCTCCACTATGAAGACAGGATTAGAACCACTGGTTCATGACACTGTATCAGAAATCATATAATCATAGAATTGTTTGGGTTGGAAAGGACCTTAAAGATCACCAGGAGTTCCAGCCCCCCTGCCATAGGCAGGGACACCTCCCACAGGTTTCTCAAAGCCCCATCCAGCCTGGTCTTGAACACTTCCAGGGATGGGCCTCCACAACTTCTCTGGGCAACCTGTTCCAGTGTCTCTCCACCTTCAGAGGGAAAAATTTCTTCCTGATATCTAACCTAAATCTATGTTCTTCCAGTTTAAAACTGTTATCCCTCATCCTATCCCTACATGCCCTTGTGAAAAGTCCCTCCCCATCTCTCTCCTGTAGGCCCCCTTCAGGTACTGGAAGGCCACTATAAGGTCTCCCTGGAGCCCTCTCTTCTTCAGGCAGAACAACCCCAACTTTCTCGGCCTGTCTTCATAGGAGAGGTGCTGCAGCCCTCCCATCGTCAAATGCCAGCTTCTTTCTCCTCCTGAAGCCAGCATGTAGTTAATGCTAACATGACAGGACACAACAAGTGAACTGGTTCTGGAAGGTTCCTTGAAAGATGGAACTTACGCTTCTACAGTTTCACTTGGGTTTGGAGAAAACCCTTCTCCATTTCTGGAGGGCTGTGCTATTTGCTGGCTATTTTACTGTCAAAAAAACTGAAATCATGTGAAAGTCAATAAATGACAGGCTTTTACTCCAAAAAGCCTAGCATTAGCTGTTCTACTGGATGCCGGAGCAGCTGTGCCATCAGTAAGCCCAGAGCTCTGGGGAGCCACCAGGGCTGGAGCAGCTCTCCCAAAACTGGAAATCAGGCTTCCCATGTTTGCATAAAGGCTCAAGTATTAACTCACTTACGTAAAGTTGGCATTTATCAGCAGGATTTACTTTTTTTCCTCACCTATTAGTCAGTTGGAAGTAAAGAAATAGCCTTCAGAAGACGTTGACGAGTGCAAGTGGACACTTTGCCTCCACTGGCTGGGTGGGGATCACCCCATGGTGGCGAGGGGACGCACTGGTGGTCCTGCCTCTCATGCTCCCCCCCCCAGTGGTCCCAAAATGTCTTCCCGGGGCCTCGCTAGCCTTCCCCGCCGTGGGTACCCTGTGGGGCTCTGCCACAAACCCCAAAGTCCACCCCCCAACACCCTCCCCGAAGGGGATATCACCCGTTACATAAAAAAAACATCGAGGTGCTGGAGTGGGTCCAGAAAAAAGCAACAAAGATGGTGAGGGGTCTGGAGGACAAGTCTTATGAGGAGAGGCTGAGGGAGCTGGGGTTGTTCAGCCTGGAGAAGAAGAGGCTGAGGGGAGACCTTATTGCTCTCTGCAACTACCTGAAAGGAGGTTGTAGAGAGGTGGGGGTCGGTCTCTTCTCTCAAGTCACAGGCGACAGGACAAGAGGAAATGGCCTCAAGTTGCGCCAGGGGAGGTTCAGGCTGGATATTAGGAAAAATTTTTTCACTGAAAGGGTTATCAGCCATTGGAATGGGCTGCCCAGGGAGGTGGTTGAGGCAATATCCCTGAAGGTGTTCAAAAGACGGGTTGATGTAGTGCTGGGAGATACGGTTTAGCGATGGTGTTGCTCTTTGTTTGTTGTGTGGGTATTTATTTTTGTCAAAATTAGTTTGACGGTTGGACAAGATGATCTTTAAGGTCCCTTCCAACCCAGAAGATTCTGTGACTGTTAACCGCCCGCTCCATTTCACACCGCCTCCCGGCGCTCTGCCGCTGGGGGGCGCTGCTGACATCCGAGGAAACCCGCGGTGGAGCCCCGGCCAGCCCCCCCGCCCCGCCTCCGCG
>NW_015090805.1:14414351-14455896 GCF_001431845.1 Calidris pugnax | reverse complement strand
GGCGGGCGGAGGGGGTGCTGCGGGGGCGGGGTACCGCGGCGGCTGCGGGAGGGGGGAGCAGCCCGCCGCAGCTCTCCTGGCTGCCGGCCTCCCCGCTACGCGTGCTGCGTCATGACGTCATGACGCAGGAACGTGGTTGGGTCACCATCCCTGGCTGTGTTTAAGGGCCGTTTAGATGTGGTGCTGGGGGATACGGTGTAGGGGAGGACTGTGTAGAGTACGGTAGATGGTTGGACTCGTTGATCCCAAGGGTCTCTTCCAACCTGAACGATTCTATGATTCTATGAAAGGCCTCTGCTTGCCTTGCTCAGGCCGCACGGGTGTTGCAGTGCCCTCCGGCCGCTGCGGTGCAGCTCTGAGGAGACCGGGAACACTTGGTGTAGCTTGTGTCTAGCTCTGGGGCTTGCTGCTTCTAGCTCTAAGGTGGGCAGGTACTTGCCTGCTGAAAGAGGAAACGGGCACAGGCTTGAACGTAGGAAGTTCCGCCTAAACATGAGGAGGAACTTCTCTGCTTTGAGGGTGACAGAGCGCTGGAACGGGCTGCCCAGGGGCGTGGTGGAGTGTCCCTCTCTGGAGACATTCCAAACCCACCTGGACACGTTCCTGTGCAACCTGCTCTAGGTGGACCCACTTTGGCAGGGGGGTTGGACTAGATGATCTCCAGAGGTCCCTTCCAACCCCCATGTGATTCTGTGAAAGTTTCCCCTTTTCTCAAAGCCACGAACTGATGTACCTTAAATAGAATCACAGAATTGTAGGGGTTGGAAGGGACCTTCGGAGGTGATCTAGTCCAACCCCCCCTGCCAAAGCAGGTTCACCCAGAGCAGGTTGCACAGGAACACATCCAGGCAGGTTTTTAATGTCTCCAGAGTATATTTTAGAATACACTGTCTCCAGAATGTGTTTTAGAAGGTAAAATCTCTCACTAAGCAAGAGCAAAGAACTGTAAAAAGGTTACAGGGCCTTGTGAAACAGGACACTTGGTATAAGCAATGCATGCCTTGCTAATGAGTACACCCTTGAAGAAGAACAGAAGGCTGATAACAAGGGAACCTCCCTCCGCAGGAGGTGCCGGAACTGGCTGAAAACCGGACAGCTGCTGGAAAAAGCATAAAGTCACCAAAGATCTGCAGTAACTTGGGGAAAAGTAGAGGCAGCACTGGGAGATCACAACCACCCACTCAGAGACCAAACAGAACTACCTCCCCACACACTGTATTGGAGCATGTGCACATCAATTAAAGGACAGTGTAGGTTTAAATGAGAGACTCTACTAATCAATACAAAATGTTAAGATAAGGTACTAACCAATAATTATAATTACGGGTGTGTATTTCTGTGTTTTGAACCATATAAATACTCCAAGGAGTTTGGAGGCTGGAGTGCTAGCTTTGTGGATTATCAGCTAGCCTGGGTGTGTATTTCTGTGTTTTGAACCATATAAATACTCCAAGGAGTTTGGAGGCTGGTGTGCTAGCTTTGTGGATTACCACCTAGCCCCCTGTCTCTGCAGAAATGATTTAAATAAATACCTCTACTCTGAGTGTATGTTGGCGTCTTGTACACTGGGTAAACGACCCCACTTTGGGACAACAGAACTGCTGTAATACAACTTCTGCCTGCGGGCTTGCTCCTGCTTTTCCCAGAGAGACGTTCGTTAGCCCAGCCCGTAACCAGGATGAAGAGGGCATTCTATCAAGGACGATACTGGCTCTGAGGTTGCAGCTGCAGCGCCTGTGAGAAGGAGCAGGCTGCCTGCCTGCCTCGGGAACAGCAACCATCATGGCCTTGGGCAGTTTCTCAGACTTCTATCTCCAGAAAGCTGCCTCGGTTTAAATTCAAAGCAGCTCTGACTTGAGTGGGTAATTTCAGCTTGGGATCTGCAGTGTTCAGACTAGATCGTTGAGTCCGACAAGTGCAATCGTCTCACGTAGGCATGATCACAAAAAAAATTATGTGTATGCAGTTGGCCTTGATAATCACAGCCAGATGTTTTGCGATACACCTTTGGAGTCACTCTACCCTTATCGCTTTTGGCTTGACTATCTAAGCAAATCAGGGTTAAGTGATAGGGCTGTGTGTTTATGTGTGTGTACGTATAAACATCTGTCTGTCTCTCCCACCCACTGCCTAATTCTGACCAATTCAGGTAATAGGTCAGAGATGTCAAAGTTAAGCATTTTAGGCATGTTCTGTGGAGATAGTGTCTCATAGAAGGAGGCTGTACTAGTCTACAGCTCAGGAAAAGCCTGCAGCTGCCAACTCTAGACTCTCTTATTACACAGCAGAGAAGCCACACCTTGCAGCGTTGATCCATAGAAAACCAGACTGCATTGGTTCTCCTGATCTCATAAATATTATTGTGCTCACTTACAGCCATCTCTCTTCTGTCCTATGTGACAACACCTTGAAAGACTTAGAAAACTAAAGATTTGAGATTAAAGAAATGAAAGATTAAAGAATTTAAGACTAAGATTAAAGAAAACTAGATGTAAAGGATATATTAAAATATGAAAAAAATAGAAGCTCTCAAAACACCAAATTGTTTTTCATGACTGTGTTTAGGCAAGACGGAGCACTGTCGAAGCAGCTAGGCACAAGGATAATTTCAAGAGTTCTTAACTGTCTTGAAATTTCTTTTTCAAACACAACCTTAACCCCAGGTTTAAGTGAAAGTCAGTAACACTTATCCTGGTATATCCTTTGAAAATTCAGGCCCTGGGCAATGTGGCTTCTAGACCTTTTCAGAGAGAGGAGTCAGCTCTGCTCTGCTGCAGGGCAAAGGGAAAATCTCCTTTTCCAGGTCCCAGGGAGAAGGCAGGTCCCGTTCTCTGGGTTGGGGAATGATCTGTTGTGTGTGAGATCACTCTGTGCTGTTAAGGGACATGCCAGGTTCTCTGAGGTGCTTTGGGGAATTGTGGTCTAATAGGTAGTGGACTAATTCCTAGTGAGTTTTTGTTATTATGATTTTCACTCTGTGTTTAGTAGGGTTTGCAAGGAATAACTTCCCAGTAGCCTTGTAATTTAAGACTTTTCTGTAGTAGAACATCCATACTTACAGAGCAGCAGTTGCCAGCAGCAATGACAACTGCAGAGCCTGCCTTATATTAACTTCGATTTGATGCCACCGTTATCGCTGCTGTCTGCTGCTGCAGAATGGCTTTTGGGTTTTAGGCAGATTTCTTACAGAGACAAGGCTTGTGCAGGCACGCTGTCATCGCCGCCTTTTTAAGCCCTGCAAGCTGTAACACAGAAATGTCACAGGTAGAGTTGCATCTTAAAGATCTCGTGTCACACAGTTTTCTTGAAAACTGGTGGGCAGATAGTGCTTTTATTGCTCAGTGAAGTTCAGCTGTTACTCTTTCTGGCATACCTCTCAGGCAGTTGACTGAGTTGCCTGCCTCAGCTTTGAATCAACCACAGTGTATGATGTGTCTTGCACAGCCATCCTGTAAAACATTGGAATAGGAGTATTACAAGAGAGCTACAGAAGGCCTGAGAGCTGAGTGTAGCATGACGCCTTAGGCAACACAGGAGGGAGCTAAGTGTCTTAGTTGACTTAGGAGAGTACAGAAGAAAACGGAATACAGAGATGGTTTGGGGGAAAAAAGAAAAAAAAAGAGAACCTGGGAATATTGCAGCATTGCCTGTAAGGGACAAGAAGAGGAAATCAATATACTTCCATAGAAGATCTGGAAAACATGGGACAAAAAGCTGGAGGAGGGCAGGCTTTCTCTGTCCTGCTACTCGTAGAACTACTGTCTCGTGCAGATCCCCCATAACAGAGTGTCTGTGGGGCCCTTATGAATACTGTGGAGACACCCCATCAAGAACCAAAGAACAGGCTATCAGCTTCTGTAAAGTAAATCAGGAGAGTACATCTCAGATGAGTGGGAGTGTCCTTGGAAGCTACACATAGACAGTCTTAATAGATATTTGGATGCTATGGATTTTATGCAAATGCTCTACCTCCTTCTTTGTGTTATTTTTGCTTAGACTGCCAGCATTACTGTGACAGTCACTGCAGAAAGAATTGCTATTCTGCTTGAGGAACAGCAAAGTACAAGGGTATGGGTGTCCTACAGATACCTTCTGGTAGGAACCCTTTTTTGGCTTCCACCTCATCAGGTGGCTCAGTGCCAGCATGCTCTGACCACTAAATGCAGGCATTTGAAATGGAGCAAAGGGGATAATGTGGCTCCTCACAAGGGCTCCTGAAGAAGCACTTCTGACCTGGGTTTTTGATAGTGCTGGAGCATAAACATCAGAATGGTATCTGATGGAGAAACAGGGCTAACTAGTCCATGCTGCTTCTGAGATCTGAACTAGTACAGGGGCAGGTTACTGCCCGGCGTCATGTAGACACACCTCCCTGTGTGGGATTAAACTGGAACTGCCTGACACATCACCATATTCCACTGTGTGGACTTGTTCTAAAAGATACACAGGAATTATCCTTTAGCCTAATAAGTAGTACGGCAGGGTGACCACTGCCTCCGTGGTGGGTGGACCCTGGCTGGGTGCCAGGTGCCCACCAAAGCTGCTCTATCACTCTCCCTCAGCTGGACAGGGGGAGAGAAAGTACAACAGAAGGTTCCTGGGTCAAGATAAGGACAGGGAGAGATCGCTCAGCAGTTACCATCACAGGCAAAACGGACTCAACTTGGGGAAAATTAATTTAATTTATTAGCAATCCAATCAGAGTAGGGTAATGAGAAATAAAAACTAAATCTTGAATGAGGGTTGGGGTCAGTTCATCACACATTGTCTTTGCTGCTTCTTCTTACTCATGGGGAGGACTCCTGACGCTCTGCTGCTGCTCTAGCGTGGAGTCCCTCCCACAGGAGATAGTCCTCCACAAACTTCTCCAGTGTGAGTCCTTCCAAGGGATGCATTCCTTCAGTAACAGACTGCTCCAGCATGGGTCCCCCACAGGGTCACAAGTCCTGCCAGCAAACCTGCTCCAGCGTAGGCTTCTCTCTCCATGGGTCTGTGGGTCTTCCAGAAGCCTGCTCCAGTGCAAGCTTCCCCTCCTTTGGATGCATCCATCTGCTCCAGTATGGGGTCCTCTATGGGCTACAGGTGGCTATCTGCTCCACCATTAACCTCCACAAGCTGCAGAAGCCAGAAGCCAGCTCTGTTTCTCATAGATAGAGTGATTTTTTTACAAAGATTGTATTTAGCAAGGTTCCTGCCTTTAGGAAAGATTATAGAAAAAGAGAAGAAAAGCTGAAAGAAAGCAGGTAGAATCAGCAAGAGACACTGCCTGTCAATGTATAATCCCTGCATCTCTGTTCAGCCTCACTTGTCCAGTCTGCCACATACAGGCAATTTGCATTACTCCAGCTGTTCCTTTACTCCTGTGAAAGGATATCAAGGCCATAGGGTTCACGACAGGCTTTGCAGTCCTGTAGCCATGGCACAGCAGGATCAGATAGGGGCAAATCCAGAAGTGTGCTCAGACACTGTCATTTTCCATTTAAGACTCTCTTTGAAACCCATGGATGTTGCAGGGTTTTTTATCTTTCACAGATTAGCCCTATAAATTCCTTTCCTTTCAGTCCAGCTATTCCCTTACATGAAATGGAAAGGCAAAGTAAGTGTCCTGTTTTGAGACAGAACAATACATATTTTATTTTCAGGAATTTTACTTTTAATTTGTCTCTTCCAATTGACTGCACTCTCTGAAATTAACGGTATGTTTTTCAGACAGTCCCAGCTTCTAGCAGTGATAATGTCTGATGTTTATAGCTAATACCAAGGAATGGTATTCAGAGACACTCTTGCTTATACTTATTCCCATAACAGCCCAGGTCAGTTGGCAGCCAAGGTCACCTAACTTTGCTGTGTGCCAGGTTGGAGGGTCAGAAGGAGAAAAGCATAGATGAGTCGCACCTGCAGGGAGGAGCAGACAGGACAGGTGGACCAAATCTGACCAATGGGGTATTCCATCCCATCTGCATCATGCTTGATATAAAGCTAAGGGATCAAAGGGGTCAAGTTTTTCTTCTTCAATGGCCAGTCTTTAAGGAGGACTCTCTCTGTTTTTCTGTCTTTGATCCTGAGCTGTGCTTTCCTGAATCCAGTTCCCATCTGCTGCTGAGTCCAGTCCCAGTGCTGGCAAGTGATGTGTTTATTATTATTAATATTATTATCTTCTCCTTTTATTGTTAATATTACATTAAAGCTGTTTTTGGTTTTTTCAACCTATAAATTCTCCCTTCCCCTTCTGGGAAGGGACAAGGCTTAATAGAAGACATTTGGCTTTCCTTTAGTGGTCAGCCCAGCCTAAACCTTGACAGTAAGACATTAAGTGGCAAGAGAGGCAAATCACAAACTGCACCTGGTAGCAGTTCTCAGGCAGAGGTCAGTCTAGCATGTCGATGTCCATCTTTCTCCACTGGTCATCACCATACCACTCAAGCAGTATCACTTGCCTTATTCTGTTGATAATATGCGCCAGAGAATCCCACGTAGTTCCTGGGTTCATATCTGAGTAGTCGAGTAAGTAGGCACCTGAGGGCGTCCCATTTCATGCTAGTCACAGTCTTGGCAGAGGCCGGTCCTTCTAGGCTTCTTCTATGTATGTGCTTTTGTGCAGCAGTAAAAGCACAAAAAGTAACTTTTTGTGCATCTTGAACAGTGGTGCTGATAAAGGGGCACGTGTAAGAAAGTTTGTGGGGAAGGGAGAATCACAGAATTGCTGGAGTTGGAAGGGACCTTGTAGAGATCGTCTTTGCACAGTGGTTTTATATGTTCATAAAGTGCTCTGGAATCCTCTGAGATAAAGCACTGCGCTCCTCAACCTGAATCACCATAGTGCAGAAAGTTGTATTTCTTACGGTTTTCTGCCTAATGAATAAGACATAAGATGTAGCCGTGTTTGGTTTTTTTTTTTGCTATTAAAATCGTAATTAAAGGCAAAAAAGCAGTTTTTGGATCTGGGCTTGTAATAATTTGTGAAAGCAAGCCATAGGTACTGTGACAAGCCTGGGGACCGTCTAAGGACATGTCGGAGTTCGTGGCACACCAGGGTCTCCTAGGATTCCAAGTCAAACTTTGGGAGAGAGCGAGGAATCCCAACCCTATTGAAACGCTTGATGTCAGGGGAAGCAGGAGCGTGGAAATGCAGCTTGTAATGGGGAGAGCCACCAGCGGAGGGCAGTGTCTCCCAGGGACACACTCTCCCTGTTCCCGCTGCAAAACCGGCGCCCGCTTTGGGGGAAATCGCCTGCTTTGGGGGCTCTGACCTGCCTGCTTCTCCCCACCTCGTTTTGCACACCCGGGTGCTGGCACGCAGGCCTCTCCTGGCTGAGGTTACACCTCGGTTTACAACATGGTATTCTCTCCCCGTGCTGTTTCCCAGCTTGCAGAATGCCTGGGTACGTACCTGATCTTGAGGAACGAAGAGCAATTCCATATCACAGTCACCAGACTGCACCTGCGTCTGTAGGTAAGGAGCTGGAGGCCTCCCACCCTGCAGGATGGGCCCCTGCGTCCTTTGGGAATGCTTAGTAGGAGCAGCACTCAGAGAACCCAGGAGGAAGCGCTTTTTCACTGGATTTTTTACTGAATTTTTAGAGTTGGAAAGGACCATAGAGATCATCTAGTCCAACTCCCCTGCCAAAGCAGGACCACCCAGAGCTTGTCAGAGCATGTTACTCAGGACTGCATCCAGGCGGGTCTTGAAAATCTCCAAAGAAGGGGACTCCACAACCTCCCTGGGCAGCCTGTTCCAGGGCTCTGTCACCCTCACTGTGAAGTAGTTTTTTCGCATATTTGAGTGGAGCCTCCTGTGTTCCAGCTTGTGCCCATTACCCCTTGTCCTCTCACTGGCAACCACTGAAAAGAGTCTGGCTCCCTCTTCCTTCAAACCACCCTTCAGGTACTTATAGGCATTGATAAGGTCTCCCCTCAGTCTTCTCCAGGCTAAAGAGTCCCAGCTTTCTCAGCCTTTCTTCATAAGGGAGATGCTCCAATCCTTGAATCATCTTCGTTGCCCTTCACTGGACACTTTCCAGTAGCTCCTTGTCCCTCTTGAACTGGGGAGCCCAGAACTGGATGCAATATTCCAGTTGTGGCCTCACCAGTGCAGAGTAGAGGGGGAGAATGACTTCCCTCGACCTACTGGCCACACTCTTCCCTGTGCAGCCCAGGATTCCATTGGCCTTCCTGGCCACAAGAGCACACTGCTTGCTCATTGTCATTTTGCTGTCCACCAGGACCCCCAGATCTTTCTCTTCAGAACTTGTCTCCAGCAGATCCATGCCTAACCTGTACTGGTGCCTGACATGTGGCATACAAATACACGTTTTCATGTGGCAAAATATGGACCTCTGCATAGAGTGAGTCATCTAAATGTTTTGGCTATCTGAGGGCTCCTCCAAGGGATGGTTCATCTCACAGTGAGCACTAGAAGTGCCCATGTTACTCTCTTAACCATAAAGGATATGTAGGGTGAACTGTTACTGAGATGTAGTTACTGTAGTTACTGCTCCAAGTTTTGGTGAAAGAAATCTCACCCACAGTTTCAGGGACATGAGGATGAGCAGTTCAGCCTCTATATTCAGCCTTGTCACAACCAAAATGCTTCTGGAGCTGACCAAGAACAGAACTTGCCAGCACCTGGTGCACCTTTAGGATCAAACGCAGATTTCAGGTGTCTCCAGAGTCAGGCAGCACATGTGTGTGGATGTTTCAGGTTAACTATTTGTCCCTCATCCTGTGTGAGTGCAATAAAAACAGACCTCTTTGCATGCTATTCTTTATGTAAAGACTATGTCTTTACAAGACTTTACCATAAACCAGACCAATTTCAAAAAAATCTGTAAGCAAGGCAGTGTTGTAACACCGAAACCAAGCCAGAAACCCAAATCTTTGGCTAGGAGGGAAGGTCACGCGTGGTTAAAAGCTAACTATTTTTATCCAGTTTGCTAAATGCCTGTCTATAGTTGTTCTGTTTGTTCAGCACGTATCTGTGGCTGGTGTACCAGAAGTGCCAGGCCTGGCTCCCGGGGCAACTAGATTTTCAGTTTCATGTGGACTTTGAGTGAAAGAGAGAAAAGTGCTCGCTCGCACGCTGACACTCAGACTTTGGTGTGCCACCTCCAGGTGTATCTCTACCGAGCCTGGTTTTATCCCTTTCCCCCTTCAAATCTAGTTTAAAGCTCTTTCAATGAGCCCTGCTAACTCCTGTGCAAAGATCCTTTTCCCCCTTTGAGACAGGTGTACTCTGTCTGTTGCCCACAGGTCTGGTGTCACCTACATTGACCCATGATAAAAAAAACCAAAATGCTGCCCATGACACCAGGCTTGGAGCCAGGTATTGATCTTTTGGATCCTCCTGTTTCTTCTTTCATCATTCCCTGCAACTGGAAGCTGTATATATATAAGCTTATAATATATCAGCTGCATTAGACACATGCAGACTCTCACAAGGATATTGGCAGAGCCCAGAGGAGGAGGAAGTGGATGACCGCAGATGTATGAAACTTGGCCAGTAAGAAAGAGAAAGGCTGAAAGAATGGGGTTGTTTAGTCTGGAGAGGAGATGTGTGGGGAGAGACGCTGCCGCAAAGGAGGAAACGAGCCTTTCCTTCTTCGTGGACTCACTAAATAGGCTTGAACCAGAAGTGAAACTTGGGTACTAGAATAACCTTTCTCACAGCAAGCAAGGAGATGTGTTGGGATGCACTGCAGGGTGTGAAATGTCCAGTGCTCAAGCCTGAAAAAACAGGTTAGGCAAATATCTGATGGAAATGGTTGTGGCATACCTGATCCTGCCTTGGCCAGCAGGGTGGAAACAGACCCTTTCAAAGTCCTTACTAGCCTGTTTCTATCATCCATTGGTAAGTCATAAATCCTATGAGTGTCATACCTCAGACTCTGTTGACAGAAAAAATAGTTTTAATTAATCAAGTTTTGTCTTTTTTTTTTTTTTTTGGCTTAGGTGGGGAGTCTTCTGAGGTTTAAACTTTTACAGGTATTTAGGCCATTTATCTGCTACACAAGTTAGTGGGAATTCATCATCTGTCTGGGGATTAGTGGGAGTTCATCATTACATGCAGCCAAGGCGTGTGTTTCCACACTTATTTCTAAAGGTTGTCTTCACCATAGTGTGCACTAAGAATAAAACCACGATCTTTCCTTTCACATACACACACTTAGACCCCAAAGAAGACAAGGAGATTGGGAAATTAATATTATGAAATGAACCCTGTTTCGTTCCTTTCTCTTCTATAAAGGATGCCGATTTCTCCATTTAATTTTCCTTTGCTACCCGTTGAGCAGGCTTGCGTGATGGGAAAGTCATAGAGCACAGACCTTGCACATGCAGCTAAATGACATCTAGCAGAGCTGCAGCATATCGAGGATTGGGGTCATGGTTGCTCGTTTTCTGATCACTTTTCTTGTCCTGTTCTGTAGAAGTTGGTTTGGCAGGGAGTAGGTGGAATAATCTTTCTTATCCATGTGCTTTAAGGTCTTGGCTGTCACAGACACAAGATTCTGGCACTGCGGTAATGAAAAAAGAGATTCTTCCTGCTCTCTTTCTCTGTTCCTGCACTTACTTGCAGATCAGAAATAAAGCAGCTCCCTCTAGGTGGCCAAGGTTTAATGCCTTCTTTCCATTGCAAAATTGTTACACTTATTTTACTACTCTAGAAGTAGGAGATTCACAAAGAATGTTCTCTGTGCCCTATTTGCAGACAGGGGACAACCATTAAAAATAGGAAGAAAAACATTAATGTTGTGGGAAAAAAGAAAATGAGACTGGATGTTTAGCTGAAAGCTACCGGGCAAACTTACATCCATCCCAGCACAGATACAGTAAACTGCCACACACAGGAATGGGAAACAGATTAGGAGGACCCTTGGTGGGAATGACAGGATGAGTCACCTCCCTTGCGGGAAAAAATCCAGAGTTGTCTTTGACTATCTTGAAACTGGTGATATGAGGATTCCTTCATGCCTCCCTCTTGAATCAAAAGAATATTTAATATGTTATTTTTTATTAATTGCCTCTTTGCAAAGTGCTGTGAGTGCCATCACTGCAAAATCCTGGATAAGAAATAGCTATTCCTATACTTTTTTTTATTAGGAAAAAAAATGGCTGCTCACTTAGTATCTTACTTAGTATTTTGCAAGGCATGAAGACAAACAGGCAGGAAGGTTTCTGATTTGTGGCTGGGCTTTTGATTAGGGGTTACTAAGCAACCCTGGCCTCATCTTAGCCCTACATTCCTCCTTGGAAAGCAATGTCTGTTAATGCTCAGGTCAAAACTGGGCTTATGTATACATTCAGCTGGCATCAAAGGCATGCATGGGTACAAAGAAAATCATGCTTTGACTTCCTAACTTACAAGACTTTCAACAATTACATTGCCCGTATTTTGTTTGCGCTCATATTTGTGGCCTCTGATCACATGTACAGGAACAAGAAGAAGGTAGGCAATTCCGTGATTTTCAGGGAGAGGTTAACCCAAATACATAGTTCATGGAGCGTTGTTTGGTTGGTGCAGCTATCACCTTGCCCGATACTGGCATGCATCTTGTTTCTGATTCAGAAAAGCAGCAATTGTATTTCCCTCTATTTGTTGTTGTTCCTTGCTTCCTCCCATCCCGTGCCCTGCAGCCTCCGCTCTTCTGTTATGGATGCCAGCCTCGCCTGTTTGTTCCTCAAGTTTATCTCCACGTGGGCTTGGGCTTCACAGTGACAGAGCCTCCTAGGGTATGTCCTCATGGAAATACGAATGCAAGAATTACTGAGGTGAATTATACTGAAATAGTGAGACTTTACTTAGGTGTTCTCCCTAAACACCTTTTTTCACCAGCAGCATTCCTTGTCACCTGAATGATGCTGCTCTCAGCCACAGTTGCTAACCTGCCCAGGGGCCTAGGCAAAAATCCTTAATAAGCATTGTAAGATACCCCTCTAGGATTTGGAAGAACACTAAACAACTTCTGTGCAGACAGTCTGCTAGAGTCTTTCAGAAGGAAGCACTTTCCCACAGTTCATTGGGATCACAGGGTAATTCGTCTTAATGGAGTGAAAGAGCCACGGGATATAGCCCCAGAAATCCCAGCAAGTGCTGACAAGGTAACTCATGTAGCTCTTTGTGGAGAGGCTGCCCTCACCAATTACCTAAATTAACTCAGCAGAGACTGCTCACACATAGAGAAAATCCTCCCTGACCTGATTTGTAAGGCCTAAATCATTCCTTAGGACCCACCTTTGTTAATAAGCCTCTATAAAATAGCTGCTGAAACTAGAAGGTGGTATGCTTTACCTGTTTGTGATATCTTACAAACCTTGATGTGTTCATTATGACAGAAATGGCTGGTAGAGACTTCTCTTTCATGTGCCAGATGTGGGCTGCTAGGGACTTACATAAAACACTTAAACACACAAAACTCAAAAAAATTTATAACCATTTCATAAAATTCTGTTGCCATTGCTATAACAGTCCTTTGCAATTTAACAAAGAGAAAGCCCATAGGCTAGAAAAGTGCCCCCTCACTGCTAATAAGGTTGGATTAAATGCATATGATTTAATTAACTCACTTAATTTCATAAAGTTCCATTCTAGTTTTGCTTCTACAGCTTGCATGCCAGAGAAACACACTGGCAGTCTTCCAAATAATAAATGAATACAGGATATTCCAAGGCTGGGCTCATGCCACCGCCGAAGTAGGAAGAGCCAAATCTGCAATATAAATGTCTACAGACTGCTGGAGGAGAAATGCAGTGCCAGGGCAAACCCCTTTAAACTAACTCCCATACTCACAGGTCCTATTGCAAAGCAGCCCAGCTCTTTGGGTCAAGAGGTGGGAGAGAGGAAGTCTGGCAAAGAGACAGCAGGACTTTTCAGCAAATCTGTTCTTACATGTAAAATAAAGTTTATTTTCTTCTAATATTGTTCTCAGAACAGCTATATTTGTCAAAATCTTTTTGTTAATTTGCTTGTAATTCAACCTGAAGTATACATCCAACATGGGAAAATTGGAGCTTGGGTAACTTGTATTTGGTAAATTTAGGAACAACCAAACCTGGGAATTTAGAGGGTAATTGTGAATAATCTTAACTAAAGTTACCATGACTGCTTATACCCATAATAGCATTCTTCTCTGGTAGTTTTTCAGTATGCCTAGTTTTCCTTTGCAAATTTTAGGCAATGAAATAATTAGTGAGGAACAACTTTTAGAATGAATGTAGCTACACTTCCAGCTGGAAGTACCCAAGGTAGTCTTTAGCCTTCCCTCTGAAAATAGCTATACTGGTGTAAAACTTTTTTTATACTAGTTGTGAGTTTAGATTGGAAATATCTGCGGTTTAATTATGCCATAATTAAATGTGCTAAATAGATATCATACTAAATATCCTATAACTAGGAAGATTGCACTATTTTAATTGTACTGACGGACTTAAAGATCCGCATTTTTCTAGCACAGAAAAGGGATCAACTTCATATCCAGATTCCGTGGTGTCAGCGGAGTCACTCTGGTCTCATTGCTGCAAAAGCAAGGTACTGTCTGGCATTAAAAGCTATGCCAAGTCATATCACTTCAGATTTACCATGAGCTAAAAGCATTCATGTGGGTTGTTATTGTGGCTCACTTGGTCCACAATAACTTGTTAAGCCATGATAATTCAGTTATGAATTTGAGCTTAAAGGGCAATGTTTCAGAGTACTATAATGATGGTGCTGTAGCTGTGATATAAGTTTTGTATTAACACAAAACCTAACAAAATAGCACCCTCATCTAGACTAGGCCTGCAAGACCATATCAAATAGTGAGTATTAAATAACAGTCAAATAAATGAGGACTATAAAGAGAATCAGTACCGGTTAGGATACAGCTGATGATCAGCCTGGAATGCAGCAGTGTTCATTGATGCCCATGTGAATCTCCCACTTTAATCCAGAGAAAGATGATTTTCAGTTGAGGAAAGTGCCCTCATTCAGGAATGCACTTCAGCACGTACTTGAATTTCACTAAAAGCATTAGGATTCCAGTTTGACCTGAAAACTAAACATATGCCTACATGTTTTCCTGCATGGGGATGTTGATTTAGAGACTGAAAACCATGAAGTTAACCTCTTTTGAAAGCTATCAAGGTAGTAGAAGATAATAAAATTAAAACTTCAAAAACTAAGGAAGTATTTGGGTCATTATGTTTCAAGCTGAAAGTAACAGCACTAAGATCTATTCAATGACAATGAAATTATATGAGTTAAACCCGAGGTATTTTTTTTAAGTGATGATACAGTTTTTTTACTGTTTGTGGTGTTTATTATGCTTTAACAGAACTGGATAAATCTGATAAACTGTTTAATTTTGGATTGGAGGAGCTGATGGAAGTGGAGTTCTGCCAGTGCTCCGAAAAGTTTACTTTCCCTATTAAATCTCACATTTAAATTATCCTAACTAGTCTAGATTGTGTAAGGAAATAGACATGGGAAATTCAGCATCGGCTCCAAGACTCTGCTTAGTCTTCATCTTAGAGCTATAATGTACTAGGATGTGTTCACACGTAGGGCGAACACTTATAGTCAATTACACTCAATTTATTAGATTAGGTATGCAGAGGAATGACATAATAGCAGAGTCATATGGCAGTGGAGGTTTACCATCTGTTATCTGCCTTTAGCAATGGACCAGTTCTCACTGTTCACAGTGAGACCAGTTCACAAAAAGGAGCAGTGAAAAAATAAATGGGACATATGCTTTTAAATTCCCAGCTGGGGATTTAGTTCAGAAGTCTCAATTTACAATTGCGCCATTTTTTTCAGCAAACTGAATTATTTTCCAATATTTTACAGTTGAAAAGATTTCCTAGCAGGCTCTTATTAATTGCCTTTAATAATCCTCTGTAAGAAGCCTGTGCAGAATGTGCCAAAAGCTATCCAGTCCACAGTTTAAGGGTATAGATCCAGATAATGTAATTGACAGCGGCAGCAGAACTGTGCGGAGTGGCTCTGTAACTATTCATGTGTAAACGCTGAGATTTATGTATTGAATAAATTTATCTGTGCATAAATACTAGCCCCCTGAAACAGAGAGAAGAAGATTAGGTGTCGTAAGATTCTCAAGCAGTAGAAGTTAGGCATCTAAATCTGAAACTGGGGTACTAAAAACCCACTTCTATTCAGAAGTCTCACTCAACTATTTGTTGACTGCTGCCACCGTGGGTTAGGTCTGCTTCTTCAGGAACTGAAATGCTACTTCTCTGCAACCATGGCACCTCATTCTTCAAAAAAGGTACAAGTTAGCCTGATGTCAAACCCACCACAGAACCCTCATCTGCTTGTAGGAAACAGTGGAGAAATATCTCCACATACTTCCCCAATGGCCGTTATGCTCTAATTCCACATTATGCAACCAGTACCTTAGGACTTTCCACAAAATTCAGTAAGAGCAACAACTTTCTTGTAAAACTTGTTTTACACTTCTTTGAGACTCATCTTAGCCTGAGGGCTATTGGCTATTTTTGGTATGGCCTCTTGCACTCACTTGCTGAGCTCTTGCAAATGATCCAGAGCTACCTAAACAGAAGGGGAGGAGAAAGGACCACTCTGAGGAAGTTTTATACTTCTGGCAGGTTGAGATCTGTGTCTTCATCAACAGTGGTTCCAAAACCTGTGGTGCTTTCTCCTCAGCCCTGCTCACTGAGTTCCAGGCTGCAAAGTTGCCCCTGGTGTCTTGAACACCTCCTCCTCCTCCTCCTCCTCTAGAGGCACAGGTAGGGCAGGAGGAAGGGCTGGCACACCCGCACTCAGAGTTAATCACCTACAGGGGATGCAGCTGGGAATCCACTTATGAAGGGGAGGGTACATAGACCACCAACACCATGGACTGTCTTCTGTAAATTGCTTTCCAAGAGAAAAGAAAATTTAGTAAGTCCTTAACGAACGGGAGCAATAAAGCAAGCTGGTTTTGTTCTTTTATGAATCGTATGTATGTGTATACATGTCAAAAACATATTTTTGTGTGTGTTTTTTGGAGTTTCTTTTGGTTTTAACCTGTGTAAAAAAAATTTGCCTTCTCAAATCTCGGGCATTTCTGCCTCTGTGCTGCAATGAGCAAAGTTTGGTTTATTTGCAGAAACAATCAATTCTGAGTAATTTTGTGAGAGCTTATGAGACCTGTGGCATCATAACAAAATAAATATATCGTTGGTACTGCACTGTCTTATGCTGCATCTGCTTTGGGAGACTGACTTCCTAAGGCCAGATTTCCTTTGTTCCTGCCTCTGTATCACTTCGTTGGGGATGGGTATGGAAAGTTGTTTGCAAAACAGGCCTTGACCTTTTCAGCAGCAAACACATGCTGCTGCAGCAAGCAAACAGATAGATTTCTGAGAATTTTATGAGAGGAATATTGGATTGGGACTGCATTTGCCATCTCGTTTTCTACTGTCCGTATTCCAAAAGCCTATAAACTAGATTCTCGAACTCAATCTACCTACTGATATTCCAGTTCCAGATACTAAAAGATTTTGCTTTTCCTGTGCTTTTAACTTTATAATATCAAAACCATCCTCAAAACTAATCACAGGAGGGTGAAATTCCTAATAATGTGTCCCTCTGCAGATAAGTGTGTGCAGAAACTATAAAATTATATTATTTCACATGAGTTTGTGCTTTTTTCCTTCTTTTTTGTGTTTTTGATCAAGTTATTCTAGTGTAATTTCAGAATGAAGATTTATTTGCTATTGTATGGGAAGTTCTCAAATTGCCAAAACCATAATTCCCTCCATTTGACACCACCAACACGTGCATTGGAACAGTTTGGAGTATTTGGTATCTTTTTACCATAAAAAAGAACCTGGGTTCAGGGACTGACTGACTAACGTTTCCCAATTTTTGTTGTCTTTATACAGAAACAAGCCTTCTGTGATCATACTTCCAATTTCTGTATATCTCTACCTGTAGGCCTTCCCCGTTCCTCAGTCACTCAGGACATGCTGGCCAGTTTAACTTCATAGATTCACAGAGGTCACAAAAATAATGTATGTGCTGTAAGAGTCATTATAACATACATTACCTTTTGAAGCTGCTGCATGAGCTCATAGCTTGCAATTCATTTGATTTTAGCTGGGAAAGCTGAGAGGAAGTGGAGAGACAAAGATCAGGACCCTCCAGCAGCAGGAAAAGCACCCAAGTTGGTCATGCATATGACAAATATGCAGGAAATCAAGTTCCCCTGGTTCTGGTGGTTGTTGAGTGGCCCGTAGGTGTACATGCTGCTCTCTTTGTTACCAGTAACACTGTCTAGAAACCAGTGCTTATCAAACAAGATTAAATACTGGACTATCTGGTCTGCCTTTGTTTGGCTGCTGTTTGGTGGCTGTGGCCAATGATCACAGTTCTAGGGCATAACTCAAGTTATGGCACTGCCTTTCTATGTGTTTCTGTCCCAAACTTCTCCTAGTGATACTTTGCTCTTGCACAGAGTAGAAAAATGTTTATTAGTAGTTGTGGTGCAAATTCACTGGAGTAACCTAGCTAATAATACCTGGGGGTTACGTCCTTGAACTTGCTCTGATTGTGGACTGAGAACAGCAGAAGGTATAATATTGTGTGTGTTTATAGGCTGTTAAATCAATATGCTGCTGGAGGGGAATCTTCCACATCATTTATAAATAATGGTGAGAGATGTGCTCTCAGCAGCAGTTGTGTACGTGCAAAGTGCCTCCATTGACTTCTGCAGCGTTATACATTTTGCTGCATGATTAATTTAACTCGCTCCCCCTCATGAACCGTCCACTCCGAGAAGTACTGCTTTAACCAGAGACTCGGCTGTTGCAAAGAACTGCCATCCCAAATCAGCCCTTCTAAAGAACCAACAGACTAAAATACATAGAATCATAGAATCATTTGGGGTTGTAAGGGACCTCTGGAGATCATCAAGTCCAACTCCCCCACCGGAGTGGGTCTACCTAGAGCAGGTTGCACAGGCCCTTGTCCAGGTGGTTTTTGAATGTCTCCAGAAAAGGAGACTCCACCACCTCCCTGGGCAGCCTGTTCCAGTGCTCTACCACTCTCACAGTAAAGAAGTTCCTCCTCATGTTTAGGTGGAACTTCTTATACTCAAGTTTGTGCCATTTCCTCTTGTCCTGTCACTGGTCACCATTGAGAAAAGACCAGCCCTGTCCTCCTGACTCCTGCCCTTTAAGTATTTATAAGCATTGATCAGATCCCCCCTAAGCCTTCTCTTCTCTAGACTAAAAAGACCCAAGTCCCTCAGCCTCTCTTCATAAGAGAGATGCTCCAGGCCTTTAATCATCTTTGTGGCCCTTAGCTGTACCCTCTCCAGCAGTTCCCTGCCCTTCTTGAACTGAGGGGCCCAGAACTGGACACAGTACTCCAGATGGGGCCTCACCAGGGCAGAGTAGAGGGGAAGGATGACCTCCCTCGACCTGCTGACCACACTCTTCTTGATGCACCTCAGGATGCCATTGGCCTTCTTGGCCACAAGGGCACATTGCTGGCTCATGGTCATCCTGTTGTCTACAAGAACTCCCAGGTCTTTTTCCTCAGAGGTGCTCTCCAGCAGCTCAGTCCCCAACCTGTACTGGTGCAGGGGATTATTTCTCCCCAGGTGCAGCACCCTACACTTGCTCTTGTTAAATTTCATTAGGTTTCTCTTGGCCCAGCTCTCCAGTCTGTCCAGGTCTCACTGGATGGCAGCACAGCCTTCCGGGGTGTCAGCCACCCCTCCTAGTTTTATGTCATCAGCAAACTTGCTGAGGGTACATTCCATCCCTTCATCCAGGTCATTGATGAATATATTGAAGAGGGTTGGACCCAGTACTGACCCCTGGGGAACACCACTTGTTACAGACTTCCAGCTGGGCTCCGTGCCCCTAATCACAACCTTCTGGGTTCTGTCTCTTAGCCAGTTTTCAATTCACTTAACTGTCCATTCATCTAACCCACAGTTCCTAAGCTTGCCTATGAGGATGCTGCGGGACAGATGGTGTCATGTACATGTAAATGTTCATTGGGAAACAAAAGCAACAATGGAAACTAGGAGGACATGATACTAACATCAGACAGCTTCTGAACCATTGGCATCTACAGTTGACTGTCTAGGAACGTGTGCTCTCTGCTGATACAAAATGCTTATTTGTGCTTCTGGTGTTTCACAACACACCGGGTTTCAAATCTGCCACGGGTCTCCTGCCCTAGCCTTGTGTTCAGCACTGAAAATATCAAGTCCTGCACCCCACACGCATCTAACTTTCTGACCCCGAACTTTATTATTATAGCAAATTATGGCCTACAGCTGAACTCTCCTGAAAAGTCATCATGTAGCTGATGCAAGAAATGAAAACATGTCAAAAGCATGGGTGTGGGCCCATGCACTGCAATATTACTCCAGTAGTGAACAAAAGGAGGAAGTATGGGCAATCACAAATAGCCAAAATATCCAGAATAATAAGCAAATTAATAACAAATAATTATCAGACTTGTGAAATCAAAAAAAGTCTGAAACAATAACAACATATTCATTAATTACTCAGATGTTTTGGTGAATGGAGTAGAAGCATATTTCAATAGATGAATGATAGAGGTATTTATCTGAAAGTTATCAGTGTAGTTGGACCAGTTTTCCCAGGTAAGAGATTTTCTAAGTGTGTCCATTTTTACCCCCAGTCCCATCAATACCAGCAGCTATGGCCCAGATTTGCTTATCTCCTGGTTCTACGTGAAAATACTCTACCATCACCTGAATTACTAAATTATTTTGTCCAATAAAGATTTCTAATTAATTGGAAACCAATTGACAAAAATGTTAAAAAAAAGGCTGAGACTTCCTGACAAGTGTCTTATAAAATCCATCTGTGTCAATGAGTATATTGGATAAACTGGACTGAAAGTTGGACAACTCCAGTTGTACTGTCAACTCAGAGAGATGCATTCCTTTCCTTTCCTGAAGTTCCGTTGTAAGTTATTCCCACTTTTCTGACACGGTGCAGAAGCTACACTCGGCAAACCTAACTGTCACTCAACAAGTTCATACATTTTCCTAATATAAGCCAAATTGTTAGCCTTCTGATGAGGGGGAAATACCCAGATCCTGGAGCTCCTATACATGAACTTCTGAGCAAAGATGAGTTTAATTGGTGTGCAACCAACTGGCCATTTCAGCAATCTCTGCCCAAGCACTAGCGCTCATTTCCTCATAGCAAGCCCTTTTGTAACTGAAGTTGTTTTGACAGAATAGAGAGCTGGTTCCATGTTGATCTAGTGACCAAATAAACCACAACAAATGCCGAGCTGTGAAACACCACCAGCAGCAATCTCTCCTCCAGCATTTTCTTCCAACATTAAAAGGCTGTTTTGCAGCGCAAAGAAAACAAGCCTGTAAGATGATGTGCCATCTCATCACCAAGTCCCTTTGTAGTACTGCTCCAACGTGCCGAATCCGCAGACTGTAAGGTCTCCACGTGTTAGACGCCCCTGCCTGTCTGCTCAGGTGGAATCAAAACTGGGTAAGGCCGCTCTGCCCAGGCAAATGACTGGAGACTTCAGGCGTCTCTGGCTGCAGCAGGAGGTGCCAACCTCCCAAACCTCTATGTGCAAAAGGTGTGGAGCCCAGCCCAGGTGCCTACAGGTCTGAGAGCTCACGTTGGAGGCCAGGCAGCACGGGCAATTGTGGAGAGGCAGCTTCTGCTCCATGAATGCCTGTATTTGGTGTGGTCCGTAGCCTCTGTAGCCCAGAGAGGATGTACGTGGGAGTCCAGAGGAGCAGCCAGCCTGCAGCACTGAGAGCAGGAAGGCAGCAGCACCAGCACCTCTCCTGCTGCAATTTTCCACCTATGCATTAAATAGGCACTGTGCTTGCCTCCACCAGCAGCTGGCCGTAATGTTTTTTTCTCCTCCCAACATCTATTCCCATTCTTATCCATTAGATAGTGGACATCCCACATTTTCCTCCCATCTCAACAATAGTTTTCCAGTATTTACAAATATACCCCACAAAGAAGTTAAATATTCCTTGCTTAATAAAAAGTATTTACACAAAACTACTCGATTACTCAAGAGCACTTTCTCTCTTAATAGACAACCCCCAGGATGTTGACAATATCCAATAAAAGTCCACATTCCTCTTGATCTGCTTTATGTTTTCTAATTTCTTCATTGCAATTAGTGTCTTTGGCTGGCAGGGCTGGCATCAGTAGCTCAGCAGAATTTCACTCAGCTGTGTTTCATCCCTGCTTCTGACTCATAAAGGTTGTCTGGGAAAGTTTGTAAACATGAGAAATCGCCATTAAATGTAAGGATCATATTATCAGCCTTACAAATCAAGGAAGTTCTGGCTGGGTTAGGATGAATAACAAAGGGCATAGAGGTATATTTAGAAAGCAAATGCATCTGTATGATGAGTTACATACATTTCACAAGCAGCAGAACTGAGAAGTTTGTGAAAGAACCAGTTCTCATAGGACTCCACCCAGGCAAAGGCAGCAAATAAGCAGCGACGTGTAATGAACCAGTGAAATGAAATGAAGGTATCAGGATGACCTCCCTCGACCTGCTGACCACACTCTTCTTGATGCACCTCAGGATGCCATTGGCCTTCTTGGCCACAAGGGCACATTGCTGGCTCATGGTCATCCTGTTGTCTACAAGAACTCCCAGGTCTTTTTCCTCAGAGGTGCTCTCCAGCAGCTCAGTCCCCAACCTGTACTGGTGCAGGGGATTATTTCTCCCCAGGTGCAGCACCCTACACTTGCTCTTGTTAAATTTCATTAGGTTTCTCTTGGCCCAGCTCTCCAGTCTGTCCAGGTCTCACTGGATGGCAGCACAGCCTTCCGGGGTGTCAGCCACCCCTCCTAGTTTTATGTCATCAGCAAACTTGCTGAGGGTACATTCCATCCCTTCATCCAGGTCATTGATGAATATATTGAAGAGGGTTGGACCCAGTACTGACCCCTGGGGAACACCACTTGTTACAGACTTCCAGCTGGGCTCCGTGCCCCTAATCACAACCTTCTGGGTTCTGTCTCTTAGCCAGTTTTCAATTCACTTAACTGTCCATTCATCTAACCCACAGTTCCTAAGCTTGCCTATGAGGATGCTGCGGGACAGATGGTGTCATGTACATGTAAATGTTCATTGGGAAACAAAAGCAACAATGGAAACTAGGAGGACATGATACTAACATCAGACAGCTTCTGAACCATTGGCATCTACAGTTGACTGTCTAGGAACGTGTGCTCTCTGCTGATACAAAATGCTTATTTGTGCTTCTGGTGTTTCACAACACACCGGGTTTCAAATCTGCCACGGGTCTCCTGCCCTAGCCTTGTGTTCAGCACTGAAAATATCAAGTCCTGCACCCCACACGCATCTAACTTTCTGACCCCGAACTTTATTATTATAGCAAATTATGGCCTACAGCTGAACTCTCCTGAAAAGTCATCATGTAGCTGATGCAAGAAATGAAAACATGTCAAAAGCATGGGTGTGGGCCCATGCACTGCAATATTACTCCAGTAGTGAACAAAAGGAGGAAGTATGGGCAATCACAAATAGCCAAAATATCCAGAATAATAAGCAAATTAATAACAAATAATTATCAGACTTGTGAAATCAAAAAAAGTCTGAAACAATAACAACATATTCATTAATTACTCAGATGTTTTGGTGAATGGAGTAGAAGCATATTTCAATAGATGAATGATAGAGGTATTTATCTGAAAGTTATCAGTGTAGTTGGACCAGTTTTCCCAGGTAAGAGATTTTCTAAGTGTGTCCATTTTTACCCCCAGTCCCATCAATACCAGCAGCTATGGCCCAGATTTGCTTATCTCCTGGTTCTACGTGAAAATACTCTACCATCACCTGAATTACTAAATTATTTTGTCCAATAAAGATTTCTAATTAATTGGAAACCAATTGACAAAAATGTTAAAAAAAAGGCCGAGACTTCCTGACAAGTGTCTTATAAAATCCATCTGTGTCAATGAGTATATTGGATAAACTGGACTGAAAGTTGGACAACTCCAGTTGTACTGTCAACTCAGAGAGATGCATTCCTTTCCTTTCCTGAAGTTCCGTTGTAAGTTATTCCCACTTTTCTGACACGGTGCAGAAGCTACACTCGGCAAACCTAACTGTCACTCAACAAGTTCATACATTTTCCTAATATAAGCCAAATTGTTAGCCTTCTGATGAGGGGGAAATACCCAGATCCTGGAGCTCCTATACATGAACTTCTGAGCAAAGATGAGTTTAATTGGTGTGCAACCAACTGGCCATTTCAGCAATCTCTGCCCAAGCACTAGCGCTCATTTCCTCATAGCAAGCCCTTTTGTAACTGAAGTTGTTTTGACAGAATAGAGAGCTGGTTCCATGTTGATCTAGTGACCAAATAAACCACAACAAATGCCGAGCTGTGAAACACCACCAGCAGCAATCTCTCCTCCAGCATTTTCTTCCAACATTAAAAGGCTGTTTTGCAGCGCAAAGAAAACAAGCCTGTAAGATGATGTGCCATCTCATCACCAAGTCCCTTTGTAGTACTGCTCCAACGTGCCGAATCCGCAGACTGTAAGGTCTCCACGTGTTAGACGCCCCTGCCTGTCTGCTCAGGTGGAATCAAAACTGGGTAAGGCCGCTCTGCCCAGGCAAATGACTGGAGACTTCAGGCGTCTCTGGCTGCAGCAGGAGGTGCCAACCTCCCAAACCTCTATGTGCAAAAGGTGTGGAGCCCAGCCCAGGTGCCTACAGGTCTGAGAGCTCACGTTGGAGGCCAGGCAGCACGGGCAATTGTGGAGAGGCAGCTTCTGCTCCATGAATGCCTGTATTTGGTGTGGTCCGTAGCCTCTGTAGCCCAGAGAGGATGTACGTGGGAGTCCAGAGGAGCAGCCAGCCTGCAGCACTGAGAGCAGGAAGGCAGCAGCACCAGCACCTCTCCTGCTGCAATTTTCCACCTATGCATTAAATAGGCACTGTGCTTGCCTCCACCAGCAGCTGGCCGTAATGTTTTTTTCTCCTCCCAACATCTATTCCCATTCTTATCCATTAGATAGTGGACATCCCACATTTTCCTCCCATCTCAACAATAGTTTTCCAGTATTTACAAATATACCCCACAAAGAAGTTAAATATTCCTTGCTTAATAAAAAGTATTTACACAAAACTACTCGATTACTCAAGAGCACTTTCTCTCTTAATAGACAACCCCCAGGATGTTGACAATATCCAATAAAAGTCCACATTCCTCTTGATCTGCTTTATGTTTTCTAATTTCTTCATTGCAATTAGTGTCTTTGGCTGGCAGGGCTGGCATCAGTAGCTCAGCAGAATTTCACTCAGCTGTGTTTCATCCCTGCTTCTGACTCATAAAGGTTGTCTGGGAAAGTTTGTAAACATGAGAAATCGCCATTAAATGTAAGGATCATATTATCAGCCTTACAAATCAAGGAAGTTCTGGCTGGGTTAGGATGAATAACAAAGGGCATAGAGGTATATTTAGAAAGCAAATGCATCTGTATGATGAGTTACATACATTTCACAAGCAGTAGAACTGAGAAGTTTGTGAAAGAACCAGTTCTCATAGGACTCCACCCAGGCAAAGGCAGCAAATAAGCAGCGACGTGTAATGAACCAGTGAAATGAAATGAAGGTATACACGCCCAGTCCTGGGTTACTTTCAGCATTTGTATGGTAATGCATAACCTAAATTGTTAAATGGGTTTATAGCCCAGTGAAACATGAATCCAGCTAACGAGAGGATTTCATATTTTATATATTTGAGACAGGAACATTTGCTAATGCAGCAGATTACCAGACACTGGGAGACACGGGGGGCACGTATGCAACATATTTAAGCTTTATAGAGAAACACCCCATACAGTAAGAATAAAATGTGTTGGGGTTTGTTGTTTTTGTTTTGTTTTGTTTTTTTTTCATTTTAATTCCTTATGGCACCTCCTTCTTTTCTGTCCCTTTCATCTCTTGTTTTCTTCCTGTACGTTTTGATTGTCAGTCTCTCTTCGCATTTCCACGTATTGCTTCTTTCTGCTCGCTCTCTCTGACGTTGTGGGCAGCACCGCTAGAAAGAAAGGAGGGGGAAAAAAAAAGAAAAAAAAAACCTGATGGTTAGACATTCTGAAAAAAAAAAGAAAAAAAAAAGAAAAAAAAGGGGAGGAGGAGGGGAAACAACCAAACCCCGGCCCTGCTCCTGTTATCTGGTGCTAATGATGCTGTAAAGAGCAAATGCTTCGAGTTCCTGCTATTGCAAAGAGCCCTGCTGCTGCCAGGCAGCTGCGCGGAGGAGGCTGATAGGAGCAGCCCCTCTGCTGATGCTGATTGTAGCCGAGTGGCAAGAAATGTTAGAGTGGCAAGAAACGGTACCTGAGCGGCAAAGCCAAAAAAGCTGCCACCAGTGACAGTGAGGGACCTAAGCGCGGGCAAACCTCGGGGGACGGGCTGCAGGGAGGGTTAGGGCGGTAAATCCGTGGTAAATAACGCACGGCAGGTACTCGCGTGTTTCCCCTGACAGCAGACGCGGGCTGCTTTTGTTAACCCTGGAGTCACACCGCTGCCCTCCTTTTCCCCAAGCGGCTGGAGGAGGAGCCGAGAGCTGGGTGCATTAAGATGCGGGGTTCTGGTCCGTTTTACTGCCACGCGTGTTCGGGGCAGTCACCCAGCGCGGGGTCATACACGCTATTTCTAGTCCACCTACATTTATAAAAGCGCACACAGCAGAGACAACCATTTTCGTTAAAATAAGCTATTTCGCTAATTAGCTGCTGGGGTAGGACTATCATTGGTTTCCCCCATCGGAAATTAAAAAAAAAATCCCCGAAAGGCTCCCATCTCGTTATCGGCACCAAAGGAAACCAGCAGCGTTGTTATTCTATGGATTTTGCACCTTTTCAGCCGCTGAATTGCCAGCCCGAGGCTGTGTCTGGGTGTGCAGGGGCAGGGAGGGAGGGAGGGGGAAAGGATTTGCCTGGAGTTCTTTGGTTTCAGGCTGTGCCATTTGTTTTCCTAGAAGATGATAGCGTTTTGGCAGGCTCTGGCAGTTTTTGTCTGGTCAGCGTGATCTCTCTATATAAAGCCCCGTGTAGATACTGCGTGTTCCAGCTCTCAACGAGCTGGGTTTGTTCATGTGAGTCGGAGAGAAATCTGAGGAATTGCTTAATAAACTCACATCGTCAACGTGCTGTTCCAGTGATATCTCTTGAATATTTTATTTTCATTCTGTTCTTCTCTACCAAGCATTTGTTAGAGGCCTTTTCAGTCTAGTGGGGGTTTTTTTGTTGTTGTTCTGTTTTTCCTTTTTTTTTTTCTTTTTTTTTTTTTTTTTTTTTTTTTTTTTTTTTTTGGTTTTGTCTGAACCGTGGACAATGAACTGTGATTCAAGAGTTCATTTGGCTAATCAGTCCTCCTTTGACCAAAAAGTGCTACATCCAGCTCGGTGGTATCAGATTTCAGTGTGAAAGCGCTACATTCCTGACTGCCTTGCATTCTCTTTGTGTTTGATTTTGCCTGGTAAAATAAATGGAATACTTAGAAAGACTAATCCCATCAGAAAAAAAAAAAAAAAAAAAAAAGACCGGGGGGGGGAATATATATATATAACCAGAAATTCGGCTATTTTTTTTTTTTCTTCTCTGCTTAATTCCACTTTTCTACCCACTGTATTTGTTGTCACTATTTTTTGTTGCAGCGTTACACTAATATTTTCCTACTATTAATTTACTTCAGGTTTGATTCTATTTTTTCACTTCTGGTCTTAGCTGAAGAAAGCCTCTAGATCCCTGAAATTCACAAATAACATTTTTTTGTAGTTAAAAAAAAAAAAGTTACTTTGGAAGACAGTTGTAAGTTCCACCTTTCACTTCATGCTGTAGCTCATGACAGAACTAGCTCATGCTGGCAACGCTGCTCGAGTCATTTCAGAATCTTAAAAGCACCCTGGATTTTTGTATATAATTATTTATGTCTGTTTCTTTTATAATGTATAGCTCAGGTCTGCGTTTTCTAGGTGTATCTTTTATTTTAAAAGCTCCTTTTTCCCTGCCTTTGGTTTTGTCTGTAATTGTCTTGCCTGGAAGGTAATTTTTGAACGTGGGCACTTGAGGAGGGGGAGGAAGAGGATTTGCATCACTGTAGCCTTTTGTGTGAATGCAGTTACACTGGCACAAAATAGTATAATTAGAGTGCCACTATAAACTGACAAAAATGTTGACTAACTCTTAGAAGAAAACGCCTTTAAAGCAGTATTTGCTGTGAACTCTTATCATGTATTTGAAAATCCGAGGGGCCTTTTTTGTAGACAGTGAATTCCTAATGTAAAGAAACAGGCCTTTTTTTAAAAAAAAAAATCCTCTCCGCCCATCTTAATAATGATAGTAACAACAAAAAAAAATCATTAAAGCATCCCTTTGTTTTGAAAGTTACATTTACAAATTAAGCAGCACCACAGTTTGATTCATATATAGAAGACGTGCTTTGTTTTGCATGCAATGGAGTATTTGTGTGAGCTGGGTTTTTTTTTTCCTGGAAGGCTGGGCTTCTTTTACATTTTTAAAGGCTGTCTTTTTATTATCTTCTTTTCTATCTATTATCTTTTTCTCTACTTCAGTATCTTATTTTTTCCTGAAATAGCCAGACTTACTTCAGAGACACAATTAAGAACTTGAAGACCTTCAGAAAAGGAGCTCTTTAAATGAATTATTCTGAATATTATAATTTTTTAAAAAAAGGAAAAAAAAAAAAAAAAGGTTTGCATTTCTAAGCATCCCTCCTGGTCTTTAAAAACTGAAGCTGGCATCTGTGTTGGCTTGAATTTAAATAGTCCCTGCAGGCTCTTTAACTCAAAGAGTTATTTTATTCATTTGGTTGTTTCTTATTTCTTTCTGTAGGGTAACTACAAACCTAGCTCTTATATTTGTTTACTTGCCTCACTTTGTTAAAAGATTATGTCTTCACCCACACTTACGAATTTATTAGTGCTTAAAATGCACTTAAATTGTTGAACTCGGTCCAGTTTGCCTTTATCACCCTATTTTACCTGCAGCACTTTTTGCTGTGATTGTTCCCCATGCATCCCTAACAATAAGCTCCCTGCATGTAGAAACATACCATGTTAGCTGAGCAGAGGATGTAGGGAAGTGTCAAACATCATTTGTCTGGCTTTATTTGCTCCTATTAATACATCCCTCATTTGTATCGCCTGCGGTCGACGTTTCCAAATACAAGAGATCATAACAGGGTACCTTTCCTCCACATCTATTAAAAAATGTCACTGATGCTTTCTGTAAAGGGACCAAACCCGCCTCTCAGGCTGTGTCTCCTCCTTTCCTCTTTCTAGTTTCTCCCACGCTCAGGCCAGCATACTCTTCTTTGGTACAACCAAAGGAGATGCTACGTTCCCCAGCCCAGCCCTTTTAAGAAGCTCCTCATTCATCTGCCCCCTTCCCTCTGGCTGTTGGCTCTTGCTGGTGGTCCTGCAGCTCACTGTCCCTGCCATGGTGCTGAGGCAAATTTTTGAGGGGCCGTTTTACAACAGAATTGCCTGAAAAGATGTGACCTAAAGAAAAGAGAGACGCGGTGCAAGGTACAACCCAAGGGGCTGGGAACGTTCGCTCGGCATCACTGAACGGCACCTTCCCCTGTTCAACATCAATAGCTTAACTAACCTCCAGAGAGTGAAGTCTATCTCTTCTAGAGTATCTTCTTGAATCCTACCATCATTGGGTATGTTGGAAATCCCGGGACGAGCCTTCGCTCTGAGCCATCAGCCTGCCCTCTCCCGGGGTGGTCCTCAGCAGGTGGCACAACTGCTACACAGGCAGCTCTTTTCATCCTGGGAAGTTTCACAGGGTCATAGTGTGCGTCCAAGGCATTTAAAACAAGGGTCAAAACCTCCTAATCCCTGTTTCCAACCTGACCAGCCTTTGATGTTTCTAACATGGCTGTGTTCTGCTCAGCACTAAGGTACTTGATCATTTTATAACCACTACAAATATAAGGGAGAACAAATGTAAGAGATAAGCAGTGGGAACATAAAGATCAGCATCTGAGTCAACTTTATTCTTCTCTGGCAAGAAAGAATAGCATTTGAGGGGTTTTATTTGGTTTATTTGGTTTAGGTTTTTTTAGTAAATATATATCTTACCTGTGGTAAGAAGAAAGAACTGAGAAGAATAAGGTTTATATTTGTGCCAACATGGGGAGGTTTGAAGTATTTCTGGTGGGATGAGCCTTGGACTAGATCCCGACAAAAATCTTTCTTCTGCCCTTCTGTCCCTGTGCCAATAAGAGATTGTTACCAGTGGTCATGGAGGTCCTGAAGGTTGGTGAGAGCGACTGCTGCGTGCTGGGAAATACACAGATACTGTAATATTCATAATAGACCTCCCAGTTCACATTTGTATGTGAGCAAGGAGAGAGCAGAACATGATATGGGCAAAGAGACCTGAGTATGAATTGGTAAGGGGAAGACTGTGTGGTCTTCACATTAAATACATGAAGCAAAATGTAAGTCCACCAACACACCAGGATTGTTTTGACTATCTGAAGAGATACTAGCCACTTCTAAAATGCTCTAAAAGATATACACCTGCACAGAAAGGTTTTATTAGAAGAGAGTGTAAGGCATCTGGGAAGGATTTGAGGAGGCAGAGGTGGCACAAAGCCTTATCTGCATTATTTCCTTCTTTCCACCATGTCAGAAATACCATTTGAGTCGGTCCTGTGTTGGCTGAGATCTACTCTCACTATATTTTCTTACATCCTTTCAATCTGTTCACCTTTCTGGCCCCTGCTTTGTCTGGTGGTATCATCTTTGATGGCCCATAACACCTTTCTGCTTTCTGTTTTGATCCTCAGTGGCATCAAAGGACACTCCAGAGTGAAAAACAAAGAAGAAAAAAAAGTAAAAAAAGAAGGCCACTAAATTCGTTTATTCCACATCCTTGCCTAAAGCCTCTCTTTCCCAGGAAGCATGAATAGTTTGCTACTAAGTAGGCAGTTAGGTGTTACTATTTGTATCATAACCACATCCTCCTGTCCATCTCATGCTTACCTTACAGGCACTTACTATTTTTCCTCACTAGACGTCTTTTAAATTTTTGCATACATTGACTAAATTATGAGTCTGTATTATACCCTGGGTTGTTTGGTTTTGTTATCTTTTTGCAAAAATGGTCAGTTAATTTGCAGTATTGAGTATATTTGTAGAGAGGGGGTGCTCTCCGTAGTTCTGGTCAAGACTATAAATACTGGGATTTAGTTCTGATTTGTCTGCAGTGCTAAGAGGTGCCATATATAAAATATTTAGCTTCAGGCAAGCTAAAGCAAATGATAAACATTGGCTTTAAAAAAAAAAAAAAAAAGGATAGTTTAGAGTGTCCTGCCCTACTCCCTCCATTGAGTTACTCACATACCCCCCAGCCTCTATCAGGCAACAGCAGGAACAAAAAGATTTTTTCTCATTTCTTCCCTTTTCTGGTCACTGCAGTTCATCCTGAAGCTAATGAGCTGAAAGCTCTTTGATTTGATGGATTTCTAAACAGTAAACTGGAGAAGGTGAGGTGTGGATACACTTGCTGGTTTGCTGCTTCTGCTATTGGAGTTGTAATCTCCAACAGAGGAAAAAGAAAAACATTTGGAATAGTACCATCCTAAATGACCGCCAAAAAAAAAAAAAAATAAAGCTAGGAGGCTACAGCCATAAGAATAAGGGCCTATTATGAAATAAAATCACACTGAAAAACCATCATGTTTGACCTGGCATGAGGTTACAATGCCAAATCAATTATCATCTGAGTAGTGTTACTTTGTGGTAAAACGTGTAAACCTTTGTGGTAAAAAAAGGTGCCTTATCTTCACGGAGAATGTATCTTGAAATAGCTGAGTTCATTTTGAGAGTTTAATTGTGTGCCTTTAGGAGCACTAAAAACAAACACTAACTTCAGAGAACAGAGTAGACACATTATTTGGGACACAGATCAACATTTGGTTGTGCATACTTAGTGAAATAGAGCCACGATTCATAACTGGAGCCTTCAGACATGGCTGTAGCACAGACAATAGCATACATGGTTTTGACAGTCTTTTAATAGCAGATTTAGCTAAAATGACAATCACTTTAGCTGATGTAATAATCCTGGCCACATTGTCATCCTTGTCTTTTTGCAAAAAATGATCATCCTGTGATGATGCCAGGAACGCATATGTGTTAGTCACAGAACCCTAGAATCATTTAGTTTGGAAAAGACCCTTAAGATCACCAAGTCCAGCCTTTAACCTAACACTGCCAAGTCCACCACTAAGCCACGTCCCTAAGTGCCACACCTACACATCTTCTAAATACCTCCAAGAATGGTAACTCAACCACTTCCCCGGGAAGCCTGTTCCACTTCGTCACAATCAGTATCAGTGAAGGAATTTTTCCAAATATCCAATCTAAACCTCCCCTGGTGCAAACGGAGGCTGTTTCCTCTTGTCCTATCACTTGTTACCTGGGAGAAGAGACTCACACCTGCCTCACTGCAATCTCCTTTCAGGTAGTTGTAGAGAGAGATAAGAGCCTCACATGCCTACTCATACCAGCAGTGAGTGATTCAGGAACTGATGCAGCAACCAGGTAAAGATGGCCGGTGGCACCAGGGGCTGTGTTGGCAGGTGCCTAAGCCATCCCAAGCTCCTGGCAAGGGGCTGGTAGGAAGCCACACCTTGCATGGAGGAGCTCTGATGGTAGGAGCTGGACCCTTCATTCCAGTGGTGCCAGGATTTCCGTTGCAGCCTTTACCTAGGTGAAGTATCAATAGCTGTCATCGATACTTGCTGTCTCAAGATAAGGTTTTATGAGACATCTGAGCTGATCTAAAAGCTTGCTGCTGCTCCTGAAATAGGCGAGCTCCAACCCTCATCTATCCTGGCTTGGTTCTTCCTTCCCTCCTCCTAAATTGTGGGGTTAGCCTGATCCCATCTCCCCAGCGGCTCCAAGGCAATGAGCACTGCTCAAGCACAGCAGAGTAGCACAGAGCAGTGAGAGCATGGGGGAAGGGAAGGGCTGGGACTGCTTCTTTTGAATTCCCTGCAGACCCAGCAACAGCCTTTACCACCCTGTACTTTAAACAGATCTCTGAACTTTCAGTGCGAGGTCATAAAACGCATTAAATTGTCCTGTCAATCGGACACTGTAGCACCTATAGCATTTCTTGCATTTCCAGTATTTCCTGTATGAAGGAGCAGGACAAAGTGCTTTGCCAAGTGTAAGTTTAGTTTTTCGTATTGGCCCTTTTAAGACAAGCAAATATTTAATTATACAGTTATTCAGATGAAACAACTAAGGAACAGACAGATAAAGCAAAGTGCCCAGAGATTTCAACAAACAGCAAAGCTAAGACTCTGGCTGTCTTGCCTCCCCACTCTCCTCTCCACATCATGCCATTTGGCTTTGAACTCCGGAATACATTTTGCTCATCCTCCTGGAGCATTTCACTAATTGATGAAAGATTAAAAGATAATTCAGGATGACATTCACCACTGAAATCTGCCTTAACAAGGGGCAATAAGCTGAAACCATGGCAGAAAGGGATAAAATGCTTCCAGAAAACACAAAGTACAGAATCTGAAAAGTGGTTTCATTTCTTTGTAGAGGACTACTTGCAGAATGTCCCCAAGTACACCCCAATTCCGCAGTAAGCGCCACTTTCAATAAGCAACGCCATTATTGTAGTTTGCCATCAGGTTAAAGTGCTAGACTTCTAGGTAAGGGCTACTTCTACTGGGCAAATACTTTGCACTGGCTCTCCGAGAGGCCGTTTAAAACAGGTTTCACTGTAAATAGTTGCGCAAGACTTGACAAAGGTTGTTATCAGTGAAAATACGTATTCCTTAGACTGTCAGCATTTTTTCCTGAGCTAATGTAATTGCAATGCACTACTGAAACCAACCCAGCCTGTTTATTCAGTAGGAAGGAAAAAAAAAACCCAGCCTGTTTATTCAGTAGGAAGGAAAATTACATAACCCTAAAAAAAACCCCCAAACCCCACAAAAAAAACCAAAACAGAAAACAACCTTTACCGAGTGAAATTTTTACAGATTTTACAGCAGTGTGATGTTAAATGATCCAGCAACATAAAAATGCACCCAAGTCAACCTGGAACACAAGCTGGAACTCTCCCTTAAAAAAGGACGCTGTTTAAATGCACTGAGCAGGGAAGAAAAATGTCAACAAAGGACACCTGCACCTTTGAGAGGGTTTCTCTTTGGGTCAGTGAGCCACGTCCATTGCTACCTCAAGCAGCCAAGTCACACGCTCCCTTCCAGAAGGTTCTGTATGGAAAGTTGTTAGACCTTTAGTTTTGCCTTCATGGCGGATGACTCTTCCAGAAGTTCCAAGCCAGACAATAAGAAATTTAACTCTGGAAAAATGTGTGGATTCCCTGGGCCAAAGTCCCTGCCGTACCCAGCAGGTGTGGTTACGATGACGGAGGCAATGAAGGGCAAAGGGTGGCTTATGCTGCAGTTGCCAATGTGTCAGTCAGCTGGACCTACTCTGAGGGTACCCAAGGAGGACAACACAATGGAATGGAAGAAACACGGGACCAACAGTATGACTATTTTACTCGCAGCTTGCTATTTAGGCAGTCATATCCATTCCTCTGCTTGTGCAAAACCCTCTTGATACACAGCATAATTTAGAGCAGGGACATCTATAAGTTACTCGCAACAGCAGTTTCTGGATTCTTAAGCTCCTAGGCACCGCTGGACGAAATTTCAGGATTTTAGGGATTGCTGTAGTTAAATGTATCCTGGATACATGTCCACCTGAGAAAAAATGGAATTTAAAGAAGGGAACCTGAAGAAGCAGGGTTGGAGGTTAACCAGAAAAGGCAGAAGTTTGTGGAAATGATGATGATGATGAGGAGATAGCATCCATCTCAGAGAAGGCTAGGAAACCCTATTATGTGGTACTGCCAACCAAAAACTTTTGAGTAAATCTCTTCTCCCTCTTCTCCCCTCACCACCAAATACTGAGACTGCATTAAAAAAAAAAAAATCTTCAAAAAAGAAGAGTATTTTTATTTGGTGGGGTTTTTGTGATTTCTGCAGGTCTTCCTCCCAGTCTATCAAATGTAAACAGCTTCTGATATGTGCTCATTTTTAATGAAAGTTCTGCTTTTCATTACTGTAGGAGCTGATGCTTTAAAAGACCAAGCAGCACAAGGCTTCAGATAAATTGGAAATAATTGCAGTTCCTCCATGATATCACATATAGTAACAGTAGGTATTAGATGGAGGTACTGTCAAAATATCCACAGCTGTGGGCCCTGACATAGAGATCCGCAGGGTTATTTAACTATTCTGGTGGAAACAACAGCAGGTAACATTGAGGTACGTTTGAGGACCCTGGCTGTAGGAACTGTTGCAGTTACCCTGAAACAACTAAACTCCTGTGACAAGCAGATTTTGCAGCCCTGAGCTAACCCAACCAGGCTTCCCTGGGGAGGGGGAATATCAGACACCTACACAAGAAATATTGCAGAAAAGCAGCCAGCTGAGCACAGCGTGTCTCACATGGGAAGGAGTGAAAGGTGAACAGTGGGGCAATGAGTAAAGTGTGCTGCATCTAAGCAATGGACTCTGTAACTACCTGATGGACCTGAAATGGCACCTACCTACTTGTTCTTGAGATCTTCAGCTACAAACACCTGCCTTGCATTGGCATCAGAGATTGGTTTGCCAGTATGAGATGAAACACTTTGCTTTCCCATCCTGTACTTGTACTCCCTATCTCTTATTTTTGCCTGTTGTTTTATTCCTCCCACTGTCTTCTGTGCTGACACTGTTCTTTCATCCACCACGGGCTTATACCCAGACCTTCAGGCACACGAGCTGGCAGGCCACAGATGTTAGGAGTGACCTGTGGGATCTGGTCTCACTGGCAGAATAAGCAAAGGAATGTCAGATGAAGTCATGAGTGTTACATGCAGTTGGCTCCTGTCTTAATGCACCTTCTTGCTTCTTCCCCAAGCCAAAGATTCTATCACAACACAGTTGTTAAGGCAGTCACTAGAAATACCACACAGCAGGCTTGTGCACTCTGGTCACCCTCGTAACACTTAACACATATGCCTCAAGCTTGGTATGAAAGGGTAATTTCCCCTGATTATGGAGGATCTTGCCTCAGGGGCCTGGAGATTTCATTTTAGGAGAGGGCTTTGAGCAGCTTGCTAGTGACTGGGCCATGTCAGGAGTGACAACCGGGAGAAACTGGGCTGCCCAGTAGGACAGTGGCAGCTGAGTAGCAGTTCAGAAAATGTCACTGGTGCCTTAAATGGTAGATAGAGATACCAAAGAGTCTAGTAAATGATAAAGCACCATTTGTAAAAGCCTTGCACAAACAAAATAATCTGAAAGTTCATGATGCAGTCCAAGCCACCATCAGCTACTAGTTCTGCACTATTAAAACTGACAGTTATTTTGGGGATTAGATATGAACCGCCACTGCCTCTGGCATATCTGTGATTATCTTCCTGTTCAACTGGAGTCCCTGAAGGGTTGGAGACAACCCCTTCCCATTACTCCTTGCTCATAAATGCTCCTGGTTTTCAGATATTGTTTCTCCTCTGTCTCCTGTGCAAGTGTGGGTCCTGTTCCTAGTCTTGCCTGTTTGATTCTCACACGACAATCTTTTTTCTCTGGGCGCTAGAAAAACATATTATAGACACCCTGCTGTCCATAGATGCCAGCTTCTACAGTGCACCTTTCAGCCTAACTATGGATGTTTTCCATATTTCCCTTGGCCTTTCAGCTCTGTAGTGATCACTTCCAGCCTGGCCAGGCAAGCATCCCACCCAGCGCTGAGCAGCTCCAGTTGGAAAATGCATCCCAAACTAAGCATAACCCATGCTAACCCTGTGAGGAAGCATATCACTGCTCTCTTTCTCTGGCTGTAATTTTCAAGATCCATGTTAGGGGTACAGCCCCTGGATGGATGCTGGGTGTCTGTGCTGAGTTCCCTCCACAAGGAACCAGTTGTAAGAGTGGGAATCCAGCACTTCTTCACAAGTGTATTTGTGCTTCAACAAAACTGTCCCGTGATAACAGCTAATTTCATTCTAAAGGCCAAATTTTAGGCAGCATTTAGGCAGCTGAGAAAATCTAGTTATTGCTATGCTACAACCAACAAGCATGGGCCTGTTCTTCTAACCCTTTCTCACAACTTCACCTCCTCCTAGCTTGTGCTTGTGCTGCTTCTGTGGCACCAGCAACGGTCAGTAATCTATTCTGCAGGTAAACCAAGCTGATAAAAAAGTGGAGGGGAGTAATTATTTGCTAGTCTGGTGAGCTAAATTAGCTCACTAAATTGTCAGATGACTATCAAAGCTGGCACAAGGGAATGTCTGGTGACTGCAAAGCTCAAAGTGGGGAGAAGGGACTGGGATTGTGCTTCTGTGAAATGCTGTTGCTGGGTCATAAAGGCATCAGCAAATGTCACAGCTGAAATTCAATGCAAAGAGAGAGACAGAGAGAGAAGAGGAGAGACGAATGTGAATGTCACCCCTTTTGGAGACAGCAAATTTTCAGATCAGCTGCTGAAGAAACCCTCCCTCATCACTTCAGGAAACCACATCTATTTTTCCTTTTAAGGAAAGTTTTCTCCAATCAAGGTGTGGTGAAATTTAGCTCAGAAAAATAGTTTACTACAGGATCTGTATTGTCAAATGTTCCAGCCAACAGACATCACACTTTTACTGCCATGTACATATACAATGCAAGTTTGAATACAAACAGACCTCCAATATGTAACTAATAGAAAATGTGTAGCACTAATATTTTTATGAAGACAAATCACATGATGCACTCTTCTCGACCTTGAATGAACCAGATCTATCTTATATTGCATAGATTTTGCTTCCCTTTTACAGCGTAAATATATAGCTTTAATTTTGGGTCAACTCTCTTTGCCATCGGTAGGGAAGCAGTTCCTTCTTTCTGCTGTTTCTGTGTCTAAATGATGCAAACATTCACGTAACCTCTGAGAGAAAATTATTTGAGGCAAATTATATTTCTAAACTTCGATATCACAGGGACACAGAGGTGTTAATTGCTGCCCTCTTAAAACGTCTTTGCTAAAAATTGTCTCTCCAAAAGAGGAGCGTAGCAAGGTGTGAATTTTACCCTGATAGCAACTGTCACTTGATTGAGGTGCTAAATGTGAAAGCTGTTATTTTAACTCTGAACAAGACAGTCTGTCTGTTACATTAACCCGAATTAAGGATGATTAAAGTCCAGCTATTGTGGGCTCATTTTCCCCTTATTGCTGCTTATTTTCCTCGGTAATGGATTGCGTTTAGTTATCGTTATTAAAAGGTAGCGAGCACAGGAGAGCTTAATTGGAAACAGCCCAAGGTTGTTAAGGAAAAAAAAAAAAAAAAAGCAGGATTCGGCCAGTCACCCCAGGGATGGAGAGCGGTGGCTCCTCCGAGACATCACCTGGGCGCTTCCGTCCTGGGAGCCGAGGTGAGGATGAGGATGGTGGTACCTCTCCGGACCCGTCCCAGCCTGGGGCTCTGCGATGCTTGGAAACGCTTCGCCTTCCCTAACTCCGCCTTCTAAACACCCTTGGCTGGCATCCAGCCCTGTCGATGAGACCTTCATGGGGACTATCTCTTGACTCCGGATGCTATTTTCAGCCTTGGGTGCTTTAACGAGTGCCGATAAGGAGAGCTAGCGGCAAAAAAAAAAAAAACTTCAGCAGCACAGAAGTGCCAGTTCCTCGTACCGGGGCAGAGCCACCAGCTCAGGCAATGCTGAGAATTATTTGGGGGAAAAAAAAAAATAAAATAATGGTTGTGCGAGCTAGACCTTCGCCCTCCTTGCAGCTCTGGATGTGGTGCCAACAGCAGCCGAAACTGATCTGGGCTGATTCCCAGCCCTGCCCTTTCCCCGTCTGCCACCCGGATCCCCCTTTATTTACTTTTTTTTTTTTTTTTAATGGCACTCAGGCAAATAAGCAGGAAAACAATTCCGGGAGCTGAGCTGGCTGAAAACAAAAAGTAGTCCTCTTTGGCCAGCCTGGCTTCCCAAACTAACGTAGCAGCACAGGTGGGGGCACTGGGGCTGGGGGGAGAGCACCTCCAATTTACACGACCCACCTCCGGGTGGATTCCCACCTAACAGCACCAGCCTGCAACTGCTGAACAGAAATGGTCCTGTCCTTCTACCCCACCTCCCCTTCTCCTGGCCAAACACCCTTGCGTTCTCCCTCCTGCTGGCTCTGCTCTGAATTATAAAGTAAACCAACCGATGGTGTTTGCTGATCCAGAAGAAAACGTGTATCAGAAAAGATTGCAACAGCTCCCTCTTACAACTAGAAATCCAGACCCAAAGTCCCCAGGGCACAATTTGCTCCTTTTCTTTATCTTTCTTCCCCATTTCTTTCCCTCACCCTTCTTGTGGCATATTGTTGTCCCTGTTTGGAAATGCACAGCCCTGTGTGGGGAGTTTTCCCTCAAGAGCTACAGTGGCTGACCAACGGCACATCCTCCAGTACAGGATGGAAACTGAAAAAGAAACATTTTCTTTGTGAAAATGTGAAAATTGAACATTTTCTTTGTGAGGGAAAGTCACCTCCCGTGTGATCTGCGCAACACAAGCATAGATGATTTCCATGTCGTGGCTGCTGTAGGTCACACCTATGGTGATAGTCTTCCACCATGAAAAAAACCCAAACCAATAGTAATTTTGCTTTGTGGAAGTTCAGGGAGATAAGGAAGTGATTCCAAAGCAAGGAACACAAATTATTCACAACCCAAAGTTTAAATTGGAGGATAATTTCCCTTCAAAAAATAGAGGGAAGTTGCAGAAATATGCAAACTATTTTATTCAAGTTCTGAAAAGTTTAGTTTTGGATATATAAACAGTCCCACCACAGCTTTTTGTAAACTCATTTTAAAATTACTTTCGAATTTGTACTTTTTGTGTAAAAACCTATTAAAACCCCAAAATGATTGTATTGATATTATTTCAAGATATCTATAAATTTAGGCTCATAGTGAAGATTTTCTTGAACACATGAAATGATTTTTTTATATTTAACATAAATCTTATGATCCCTGACCAGGAGACAGTATTCTCTATAAAAGACATGCTAAACAATTATCTGTTTGCAAAAGGTGTGTCTGGACTGTAGACCTCTGCGCTCGTGGGTATCTTTTCCTTGTTGACTGGATTCTGCCTTCACCCTGGATTCATTTTTGGGCTCAATCCAAAATTCTGGCATTAGTAGAGATCTGTTCCAAAAGTTTTGAACCCGACCTTTTCCTTTGTGAGTGGAATAGGTTTGGTCATTTTCACAGTTATCTTTTTCCCTTATTGTGTTTGGTGTTCCAGGAAGTATAAGCCACTCAAAATCTACAGACTGTCACATCCTCTAATAGCTTTATGTCCTATTAGCCTGACCAACATTCGCAGTTGGGAAGTGGAGATTTTTTGCTTTTTAAAAACAGTAATTCTTTAAACATTGTATTTTGATGTACTCCTAATTTGCAGGAGCGTGAACAATGTTCAGGAACGTGAGCGTGACTCCATCCGTGTTGCTTTTGATTTAAATGAGGCCAGGAATAGTTCTGTCTAGGCTAGCCAAAGTGTGGACCTCACGCTTCCTAAATGGAGTACAGTATTTATCTTAATTACTAGGATTTATTTCACAGAAGGCTGAGCATCTCCATTCTAATGATGAATCATTTTCTCTTTCTGTAATGACTGTGATTGCCTCATTATACTTTCCATGGTATATAATTTCTGCGTTGACACAAGTGGATGGTACAGCAAAAAAACCTCACTCATCCAGTCAGTCTGGGATACTCCATTCCGATCGCCCTTTAAAGCACAAGTCTGCAGCACATATAAAACAACAGAAGAAAACAAAATCTGAATATCCCCGCTTTGAGGTTCTCGTTTCTTTAGCTTAATATTACATGAATAATATTTTCTTTCCCTCATCGAAGGGAAAGACAATTCCGTCAAATAAAACGCTTGAAACCTCCAGGGGTATACAACCGCGATCACGATACCGCCGCTCGATACCGCCGCGCGCCGACCGCTCCCGGGACGCCCCCGACCGCTCTTCCCCTCCGGGGGGTCACCGCCTCCTCTCCCCAACTTCCTGTCCCCTCCCCTTCCCGGCTAGCTCCGGCTACCCCTTGGGCATGGCTCACATGGGATGGAATACTTGTGTCCCTCCTAGGTCCTGGGGAGAATTAACCCCATCACTGCCAGACCCAGGACAATGTAGTATCCAGCACCTTATTGGGTAGATTTGTTGTTAAAAGGAGATCTAGCAGACACTGTGAGTTGTCATGTCCTTACGAGATGGAAGGTACTTATCTGTACCCCCATGGAAAATGACAATGTGTTTACCCTAGTTATCAAAAAACTAATTCTGAGCTGGCAGGTAAAAGCTGCTGCTTTACATAGAGGAACCAACCATTTTGAAAGACGTCAGCGCACGTTCCTGTATTCATTATTCCAGCAAAAATGGAGACGCTGCCGGTTTCATCACCAGGAATTCTTTATTGAATGAAAGGCGTAACACCTCCTTTTCAGCTAAGCATTCGGGAAAATACCCCTGTGAGCAGTTACCCATTTGATCCAACGTTTTCAGCAAGGGCAGCAAGAAGTGTTTTTTTAAACGCTCATCTCATACATACAGAACATAAACATACAAAAAATGCATTTGAACTTTATTTATTACAGACATCAAAGAAAAACCAAGGAACACTAATAGGATTCCTTTCAAAAATTGTTTGGACTGAAAAAGCTGGGCCGCGTAGCTTTAGCATTTGTGTAAATATTTGGTTGTGGGGATCCTTTCCTGGTGCAGACAGAGCTGTGGCTGTAACAAAGGAGACAGCACCCACACGACTTAACCCTTTACGGGAACAAATCACAGCCACCCAACCCCTGTTGTGTCACCAACAGCTCTGCTGCCGGGCAATGCAGGCCCAGCAATAACTTCACGGCGGGGAGCACCCCTCGGCTGTACCTCTGGCACACCTCACCGGCTGTAGCCCTCTGGGGAGCACAAAACATGCCGTATTTCTTTCGGGAATCGGCCGGGGCTGCCATTTTGGGCGTCGTGCAGAAGGTCTGCCCGTCCCCTTTAGCGTCCTCTTTGTCTCACTTTGCCCCTCGGTTCCCCCCGTCTTTGGGGCCACAAGCCCCTGCCCCGTGGCGAGGGAAGCACGAGGCTCTGCCGCCGCGTTGCCATGGGGACCGATGGAGACACGCGAGTTCTTTGGGTGCCCACAGCAATGGCAACGGCAAGGGTCCACCCGGGGCTCCCATTCCGCCGTCACCAACACCCTTCACAACCGGCCGCCACGTCCCGGCGGGCCCCGGTGAGCCCAGGCTGAGGGGCGGAGAGCCCCACCCGGCCCCTCGCCGAGGTGCGCGGACACGCGTGCGGCCGCCCCACGGGCGGGGAGCGGCGGGGACCCCCCCCGGGGCTCCGTGGCAGGCGGGGGGCGGTGGCAGGTGCCGCCGGCGGGGGCG
>NW_015090805.1:14350800-14414290 GCF_001431845.1 Calidris pugnax | reverse complement strand
CGGAGCCGCCGCCGGTGCCGGTTGTCCGCCGCTCGCACCGTGCCATGGAGCCGCCGTCGCTGCCGGTGGTGGTGGCCGTCGTGCTACTCTGCTCTGCAGGTGGGCGCAGGTGGAGGGGAAGGGCCGAAGGGAAGGGAGGGGAATGGAGGGGAGGCGGCGGCTCTGTCGGGCTGGGAGAATGGAGGGGGGGGGCTGCCCGCCCCACTTCTCCCCCGCTGGCCGTGGGGTGCCGGCCCCGCCGCCCCGGCGTCGGTGTGTGAGGGAGGGGAGGCGGTTGGGCGCGGAGGGGGGGTCCGTCGCCGCCCGGCCCATGCCCCTGCCCGCCGGCGGGCGCGGCCGGGGAGCGGCGCCTGAGGCGCGGTGCCTGAGGCGCTGGCGGCCGCGCGGGCGCTGTGGGGCCGACCTGGGCTTTGTTGGCCGCCCGCCGGGATAGCGCCGCCGCCGCCCGCCTTCTCTTTCGCCTCCTCCTCTCCCGGGCAGCCCTCGGTGGGGCCGGGGGTGGCGCGCCCCGCTGCCTCGTTCCGTCCGTCTCCCGTGGCGTGGCGGCGAGGGCCGTGGGTGGGTGCCGGGCTTTTCCCCCGCGGCCCCCGCCCGGTGTAGGTCCCGCTGCCCCGCTCCCTAGGGCCGGTGTGTGGGGTGTCGCGGCGGGGAGTGGGGGTCGGAGCGGCGCCGGGTGTGGGTGCGGGTGCGAGGCAGCGCCACGCGTGGGGACGGAAGCGAGGAGAGCCACAAAATGGTATTTAAAGCCCTAAACCTGGGTCTGCACGTGTAATATCTCCTTAGCGTCTGAGCCTGCCCTCGAGGGTGGTCCTGTTGGGAGAGGGTGAGGGGGCCGGGGAGCTTCCAGAGAAAGGGTGGGGGGAAAGGAGTTGGGTTACATCGATCTAAACTCGTTTGTTTTTCTTGTTGAGAGAAAACAAAGGAGTGGATACTCTCAAACAAAAAAAAAACAACCAACCCCAACACCAAAACCCAAACCAAACGTGCTAGGGCTACTAAAAACTCGCCAAACGTTTTTCATCTCAAACAGTAGATGTCACGAGGTTTCTGTAGGGAACTCAGTTGGAGTGCCATGTTAAAGTTTCCTAAAAATATCTTTAAAAAAAAAAAAACCCACCCTAGTTTCCACTAATGTTGACCCACACTTATGTGAAAGTACAAAAGATGACAAACACCTGTGGTGGTTCAGGTTCACAGTAAAATGTGTATCAGTGGTGTCAAGAGGCCAGTTTTTGTTTCCTGTTGAAATGTTAATGCCTTCGTTGATGTCATTGTTGTTTTGGGAAATTACTCACAGGATCAAAATTCTGCCCCTATAATGGAATGATGAACTCTGGTCTCCTGCATTAAAGGATATCGGTAGTTCTGCATTAATTCTCTAAGCAGGGTTAGGAACAAGATAAAGGCTGTGTAAAAACTCTGAGTTACTAGTATTTAGTTGACTGGGTTAGTGATTAAGATTTATATAGAAACACTTCAAGTAACTAAAGCTGTGAAAAAATCTTGTGAGTAGAATTTTCATATATACTGTGAATGAGCTGGATCACTGCTAGGATATCAAAGGCTATGATACTATTAAGCTAGGAATAACTAGTATAGGATGAAATGTAAAACCAGAACAGAATTTTAAACTTTAGCTTTACTGAAGTATACAGGTGTCTTCAAACTTCACTGTGAAATTGGATACTTTGTAAAGAAAGTAATATATTTGTGTTTTGACTAAAAATATCTTTTGCACATTTAGGTGACTGTTCTCTGAAAGACACACGTTTCACAGTCTTCTGAAGGAAATAATTTAACAATCTATACATCATAGGAGTTGACAATGTTAGCTGAGTTTCCTTGTGGTTTTTTCCTCCATCAGATTGATTTAATATTTCTGTGTTTGTGTTCCAGGTAAACATTACTTCCTTCACTGAGGGAATGGATGTCAGTATGTTGTTGCTCTCTGTATGGACCAAACTTAGAGGAAGGAAGCTAATTTGTGTGCAGTTGAGTGAAAGCTGTTAGGAGTGGAGGATTGTCTAGATGCCTAGTCTTTACTTAGGTTTGTGGTACTGGAATAATTTGTCGTGGTATTTTCAGGCTTGCACTGTGTGCTCTTTTCAGACCTTTTTTTTTCTTTTTTCCTCCTGTAATCCTCACTTTTCCTTGTTTCACTATTTCTGAAAGTAGAGGATTCAAAATAACTGATATTCTATAAATAAGGAAGCTTATCTTGACTGTGCAAAATACACCTTCAGCAGGCAAAGGGGCTATACCACTGTGTGTTGAAATAGGAAAGTGTTTGAATTTAAGCTGTCCCTGAACCTTGCTCATGGGTTTAATCCCCCTGTTAAGGTCAATTTCACAGCCATAAATAACTGAATTGGGAACTTCTTTGCCTTGCAGGAAGGGAAGAGTTACTCCTTGAGCTTTTCATGATACTAGGGGAGAACAGTTCTTTTCTGCTTTATCTTTGTAATTAATACAATTCTCTATCTAAAAATGCCCTCCAAGTCATAGAATCATAGAATGGTTTGGGTTGGAAGGGACTTCAAAGTCTGTGGTGACTTGATGGCCATTTGGTGAGTGTTGTAGTTAAGTATAATCAGTCACTTCAAGTAGTTGGGGATTCCCAAAATGTGCAAGTTCTGTTTGAACTGTACAGTTGTCATCGGCATATTCTGGAATAGGGTAATAGAAATGATGTATCTCTTCAGATCTTGATTTTTTTTTTTTTAGATAATGGATATTAAACTGCTTTCTAAAAGGCAGTACAGATTTCTGGTTTGAAGAGGAAAGCTCAGTCATGATATTAAGTGCTGCCAGATCATTTGTTAGGTCTTACGGATGTGTAAACTGGTGTACATTGGTTTTTTTTTTTTTTATTAATTCTAAGCTTTTTAGAATGCATGGTCATCTCAAGAGCTAATATAAAGAAAGTATGTTGTTTGTCAGTGGCACTGAGCATGTATTTGCTTGTGCTGGGAGAACTGTGTGCATACTGGTAACCTTTTCCTGGCTATACAGTGTTGGGGACATAATCTCATTCTATCTGGAGCAAATTCCACTTTATGTTGAATTTAGGATTTTAGAAGGCTGAGAGGAAGTACAGGTGCTTAACTTGTGATCCTGATCTAACATATAAGAAAGTGACCTATAGCTGTCAAACTTCTAAAAATGTATAATGGCAGAACACAAATTTTCATCAACTGTGAAATGTTAACATAGCTAGATTAGTATCTGTCTTTGTATAGGTATAAAAAAGTGATTACATCTGTAGTAATCCATTTAGCCTTCCAAAGATATGTTACACAAAATAGTAATGCTGTGCACATAAATGCTCAAATTAATGATAAGAATTTGAGTAGAGTCTTAAGGTAAATATCTAGACAGGAATTTCTTAAGTCTGTAGTGTTATTGCCACTCTCATGGTGTGGTTTGTGGTTTGTTTTTTTTTTTTTACAATAGTAGTAGGAGGTAGTTTTGTACTATATTGAAATTTTGCAATGCATGATGCTTTATTAATAGGATATTAAGCTTATAAATAAAAAGAAAATTTCAGGTAATCTTTGAGAAAAGTCTGTGGTTATTGCCCTGTTATTAAGTGTTATTTATAAAACTTGCAAAATTATTTCCAATACTGTGCATGCAGGAGCAGAACCTAATGCAGACATGGTAAGTCAACTTTTGGTGGCTAGTACACTTTGTTGTATATGTATAAAAAGGAACTTAAGCCTGTTCATGTTTTTATGCATGCAACAGGATCTTACAGAAGCTTAATTTAGGAGAAATTTGATTACCACAGGAATTAAATGATCATTCCTATCCCAATCTCTTCATTGCTAAACCCAGTATGTTTCATCCCTTGCAGAGTAACAATTTGCAGGGTTCAGGTTCTTCTGAAGTGTCTGTTGACATTAAAAGTTATCTGAAGTTCAGGACTCCTTTCCTAGGTTTCCCAGATCTCAGTGTTTCAAGAATTACGAAAAACCTCAACCAGAGATGATGTAATCAACTAGTTACTGCCGTGACATTGGCCATGAGATTTGAATTGGTCTTAACTTTTGCCTTAACTAACCTTGTGTTTATCGGAAGGTATTTTGTGTGTTCAGAAAGCTGCTGCAAAGATTATTCTAGTTCATCTCTTTGGCCCCCTCCACGCTGGCTTCCCCTGTGTTGCATCAAACTTCAGCTGCCTGTCTGTCTTCACTTCCAGTGCTTGTCCCAGCCTCTTCAAAAGCTGAGTCTGCTTAGTATAGAGATGAAACTACTGCTCCTGAAAGGCTGGTTTAGTTTCCATTGCTGCTTTACAAAAATATATATTTCTGTGCAAGCACTTGTATGCTTTGCTGCTGATTCCGTTCATGCTTCGAGAAATGCCTTGTAAATGTCTTTGAATCTGCCTCAGTATTGGAGCAGTTTAAAACTCATTTGCTGGAGTGCCCACAGAGATTTGTACAGACTAGGGAGCTTGGTTTTGGGGCCAGTATTGTTTCATAATACTTCTGAACTAATTTAATCATTTGTTGATTGCATTCATTTCTAAGTTTTTAATGGCAGGGATTGTCCTGTTGCAATCTCCAGTTCATTTCATGGAGCTTTTAGATGTTATGTGAAACATACATGAGGAGAAGTTTCAACAATTGTGTGGCTCACCAGCTAGTAAGAATGCTCCCCCACATCAATTTAGTCACTACTAGAATCATAGAATGGTTAGAGTTGGAAGGGACCTTAAAGATCGTCTAGTTCCAACCCCCTGCCATGGGCAGGGACACCTCCCACCAGACCAGGTTCCTCAAAGCTCCATCCAGCCTGGCCTTGAACACTTCCAGGGATGGGGCAGCCGCAGCTGCCATGGGCAACCTGTTCCAGTCTCTCACCACCCTGACAGTGAAGAGTTTCTTTCTGTTATCTGATCTAAATCTCCCCTCTTCCGATTTAAAACCATTACCCCTCATCCTGTCACTACACCTCCTGACAAAGAGTCCCTCTCCGGCTCTTCTGTAGGCTCCCTTCAGATATTGGTAGGCTGCTATAAGGTCTCCCCAGAGCCTTTTCTTCTCTAGACAAATATACAGGTAGCTTCTGCTAGCTCTTCCTTTTTTTTCTTTTTTTTTTTTTTTTTTTTTTCCATAGGGAATTCCTCTTCTGACTAGCTTGCATCTTTCAGGGGATGGTTTTAAGAAGAGCCACTTCAGCCTGTTGCCATGGGAGTAAGTGGCAGTGAAGCTATAATTCTGTGGAAACCTGTTTCAGTAGCAGCTTGAACACGCGCAGCTCCTGCATCCTTGCTGGTCATTTCCTTTACTGCACAACTGCCATAGCTGTGTGAGCCTGTGGTGAATGGGTCTGAGTTGAGGCTGCTTAAAACTTTCATTAGTTTTTTAACCGGTTAGACTCTAGGATTTGAAACAAGAAAGAATTTCAACAACTTGTTCTGGTTCAGGGCAGGAATGAGTGACAGGAGGGATGGCAGAAGAGCATTAGGAGGAAAAGCCATTCTGCTTGATCAATATTCTCCCATAAGTGAGAAATGTCTTTATAGGCTTGGCCTGGAGGAGCTTAGCTGGGGAGTCTGACTACATCACTGTGTCAGGCAACCTGCTCAATAGCTAGATGTTACCTCAAAGATTACTTTTGCATCCCATTTCGTGTTTCGTCTAGCATTCCTCTGGCTTCATGGCAAGCCAGTTCAGGGAGTTTCCAAGTCAAAGTTTTTGTATGGTCAGTTTTCTACCTGTTCCTTTTCCTGATCCAACTCCATGACATCAAGTCTGAGTTGTAAGAAAAGAGTCAGCTGGAACCTGAAACCCATGTGGGTGGAGTATATTACTATTGATATTTTTTATGCCACCTACTTACTGGGTCATATACTCAAAACTTGTGATAGAGAGGCAAGATGTGGAGCTTTATTTGCTGTAGGCTGGAGCCATTCACCAGTGCTGTGATGTCCTTTAGCTGCTGTTAAGAAGCATCTAAGGTACTTACTTGATAGTCACAGGTTTTGTGGTTCCACGTAGTTGCTACATTTTTTAAATAGGTATGTTTTTCATGCCCTGTAGCTAAAACTTACACTTAGTGTGTTGAAAGGCGATTAATCAACAAGAAATGTGGTGCGCATAGAAGGAAGGATGAGAATTTCATAAATTCACAACTGTTTTAACTTCTGCAGAGTAAGTTTGTGTAGGTAATTGATATTGCATATATTTACAGATCTTGTATTTTCAGTTCTTCCTTTTAGATGTATTAACAGCATGAACTACAAGGAATGCTTAATCTCAATTGTTTTAGGGCATGTAAAAATAATGTGTGTGTATATATATTTTAAAACCTCCCTAAATTTTTAAAGGACAAGTTAACTTTGTGGCTATTGAGTGGACATTTAAATTGTTTGAGCTTATTCCTTTCTGGCTGTTTCTTACATGGCGGGGAACGGGATGGGACCAGGGAGAGAAGCAAAAACAGGCAGGCAGCCACTTCTTTCTGTCATTGTGATGCTTCATCTTTTTATTTAAAAAACCAGCAACAACAAAACAAAATCAAAAAATCCAACCCTGTACTACTGAATGAAATCACTTTCAATCTTAGTGTGAAACATGGATGTGCTAGGAAAAAGCATTGCTTGTTCAGTAGCTCGGAAGAGCCAAAACCCCTTTACTCAAGTGAAAATAATATGGCTGCTCAGTTAAGTGTTTGATTGAACTTAACTCCCTGATGCATTGACTGACAGATGTGCCTAACACATTCACACTACAAAAGAGCTGCTTCATTCAGTTTCCTTTTAAATGCCATCAAATTGGCAGGAAAAAAAATAGAATCATGTGACTTGATTGCTTAGTAACTGCGTAAGCCTTCGATATCAGTTTGTAATGGGGAAAATAAAGTGACTTGCAGGGCTAAAAGCAAAAACAGCCCGTGCAGTTGATGTAGGTTTGATAGAGGAGAGGCAGGCTTTTGTATGACTAAATGGTGTCAGGATTTGGGTTCTGATTTTTTTTCTTTTTGCTTTGGCTGAAAAATGTCTGTGTAATTGTTGGTACTCATTTCATTTTACGCTTGTAAGTACTATTTCTAGATGGTTTCTTAATGGCTCTTAAGTGCAGTTTGAAGGTAGTTTCACGTTACAGATGTGATGCGGTTACATCTGGTGTAACTTCATGTGTCGGTCGAGGTTGTTGCTGCTTCCAGCGATGGTGTTGGATTCCTTCTTCCCTCCCTCGTGTCAGAGCCGCGTCACGCAGCTGCTGCGTGAGTCCCTTCTGCCGATACAAAAGAAAACTTTTTTTTTTTTGAGTATGTTGTTTTCCTGTTGGGCGAGTTCACGAATTCAAACCACTTTGCAGCTGGGAGAGCTGGCAGCAGCCTGGCTGGTGTAGGTGTCATGTGGAATTGCTCTCACTGGGGGGTTTCCTCGCAGCGAGCAAATCCTTATCGAGGCTACAGCAGCCTCGCTCCTTCTATCTATGGCTTGGAGCTCCTGCCACCTACCTTGTGTTTGGGGGGACTCTCCTTCGGAGAACCCCACCTGGACTGAAAAAGCAAAACTTCCCGTGCAGTGCCAGTTCCTGCTGGAGCCAGCTCTTTGTTCCGGGTTCCTGCCTTTTTGCATAAAGTCTTACACTGGCATAAAGGGAGGTGACTGGATCAAGCCCGAGGATGAGAGGGCAGGACCTCAGCAAATCCAAAATATTCTAATTGTCATTCCCTTAGTGCTGCAGGTTGAATTAGGTCGTGCTGGATCATTTAAATGTGACCAAGCATTACAACTCAGAACTCTTAGCGGTCTTATGTACGTATTAGGCTAAGCACTGCGCTTGTTCTTAAAATTAATCTTAATCCCTATTTGTGTTACAATATCCCTTCCCCCTTTGTGTTGCCCTCCCCCAAAAGCATATCCTTTCCTTCAGTAATGAGATACAAACGCTCCCCTCTCAACTTGATAAGCACGTCCCTCTCCAGTAAGGTCATCAACTGCTGCGGTTGCTAGGAAACTGGCTGGTGACTTCGGATTTAGCAACAAAAAAGCTTCAAGAATGTGCTGAACAAGTAAGGAGCACAAGGACAGTTGTAAAAGGAAAGGGATGTTGGATAGAAACTGAAGGCGAAAGGGATGTCAGGAAAGAAGTGAAAGGAAGGAAGAAGAAAAGTAAAAGAGCTTACACACAAGCTTTGGCCTGTGACTTTTAGATTTTACTAGTTGCATGACTAGTCCAGGTGATCTCAGTGAATTGCGGTTGGGAATGAAATTAGGCTCATGCTATGTATTTTGCAGGGTTGGGGTTATTCGTAGTTCTGTTTCATATATGAGTCTTAAAGTTAAGAATTTTTTCAGTAGATCGGGAGGATGAAGAACTTCTAACAATTGTGCATTACATTTTAAACTGGAGCACAGGTACTACATGAATTAGAGCTAGCTATCTAATGCTGTTCTGAGGACATCCAGCCTGAAAGAACATTTTTTTTATTTTTCCTGTCAGCTATGAGGTATGCTTAGCCTGTTTCCTGTTGTGTGATGTGACAGAGGATTTGTGGATTCAGGTGAGCTCTGGTAGATACTCAGTAACTTAACCGTTATTGTTGAGTTGATGTATTTTGTCAGATTTTTCAGGCTCCACCAATGCAGGATTGCTTCAGCTTTGACTTCTGTTCAAAGCAGGTCATCCTAGGGTGATGTGTTTGGTATTGCAAAGGGGAATAGGTCTTTTTGAGTCGTTCTGCGGAAATTGTGCGCTCAGAGTGGCAAAAGTTATATTTTTTGGAAGTAAACAGATTTTAGTGATTTTCAAAAACCATGTTTTTCAGAGTGAGTCTGGGGGATCAGACAGTAGAAAGGAATATCAGACTTAGTAGTGGAGCCCTCTTTAATTGTGGATGAAAGATGAAAAAGAAAAGTCAGAAGTAGGCAGGGAGAAAGTAAATCCATGATTTGAAGTAATGTCTTACTGATTACTTCAGGTACAACTGGGAGGCTTTGCTCAGTAAATGTGCCTTAGAAAAGTGGTGCTTCCCTCACGTTGCTCAGAGGAAGTGAAGTTTAGAAATAAAAACCCACTGTTTTGACAATCAGCAGCATCAGAGTTGACTATCTAGGTGGTAAAACTTTACCAGGCTTATTTTGATGCACATTTTTTTTTCCTGTGTTTTGCCTTAAGTGCTCCTGCTGTTTCATCAGCCTTCTCTTTGTAGCTTGTGGCAGAACTTTCCTCCATGCATGAAAGTCTCTTAACTGCACCAACTGAGGAAAAAAGTGTTCTGAAAACTTAACCAGACCAGAGCTCTGGGAGTTTGGACACTCAGCATCTTTCTGCTATTGGCAAGGCAGCTGAGATGAAATGTGAAAGAGAGGGGTGTAAAATCTTGCCTCTACTAATGCTGTGTCTGTATAAAAATCAAGCTCTTTTCTCCAGAAATTGCTTTGTTGTTATAGTTTCCTGAACTATTCTTATGTTTAATCTGGTCCTAAATGGATTCGGAAGGAGGAGACAGTGTTTGGGGCAAGGACTGGGAGCCAGATCTTTTCTAGGGGAGTGCTTTTATTGCTGGCTTTTTTCTTCGCTTTCCCTGGCTCTGTAAACTGTCTCTTTTCTGCATAGTAGAAGAGCTTCACTAAGGTACGTGGCTCCAATTAGCTCAGAGAGCGCTGTCCTGGGATGGATGAAACGCAGGTGTGAACATCTTCTGTCTGAATGTTAAACCTCTGTCTGTGGGGATTAATCAGGGTTCTGCCTAGTGGACTAGGCTAGTATAGAAAGGCAAGTTTTTATCTTCTCTCTAACCTCTGTAGCTTGGACTTTTTTGAAGTTTAAGTAGAGGGATATGTAGCATGTTAATGTCGATAGCTTTGGAAATGTTAGATTTAGAAGTGCTTGATGCTTTTGCTAAGATCGTGTGGGCTTTTTTTTTGACCATTTACAAACTTCATAGAAAAGCACAGTTCACAGTATTGTGGCATTGTGTGATTACCACAGAGTGTCGAGCATGGGAAAAATGTGGTCTGTGGGGCATATTAAACATTAACTGTTTATACTTTTACTACTAACAGGACAGTACTTTCTTTGTTAGAAAAAGATTTTCAATTTGCCTTTATCAGCAGTGGATTATCGTAAAAATCTGAATTCTCTGCAGAGTTCTACAATTATGTACTAAAACCAGACATGCTTTTTGGATACGTGCACTATACACTCAGGTAGAGTAAGGCTGTGCCATTTTTTCTTTCTTATTTTGTTCATTGTGGCATGATTACCTAGCTTTTGGTAATTAATTGCCTGTTGCTTGCTTGGTAATTTTCCTCATGTCTTGCTTATTCTTACCTCAGATGAGGTTGCTGTGAAGGTTAAGTGTTCTTTGGTAGCTAGGTGCCTGATGTATGTTGAGCTAATACATATTTTTGATTCCGTCCTGAAACATTTGACGAGAATATCTGTGTACTTTGCCTGTAAAAGAGAATTTTAGAGTTTCATTCTTACATCAGAAGTCCCCAAATCTGTTGAATTTGCTTTCTAATGGGAAGACAACTACTTTTTTTCATCCTTCTGTAAAACAACTGCATTTCTTCATTGCTTTTGTTCCTTTAATGGTTACTAAGTTAAAGAAGACTCTTTAGTGACCTTTCTTTGCATTGTTCCGTATCATGCGTCCCAAGGAAAAACAGTGAAGTTGAGAAAATAAGTGTGACCACAGCTGGTTGAAAAATTGTAACTGACTCTTTTCCCTTTGCTCTCTGTCTCCCCAAGTTGCTCAGCCTGAATTTCTGAAGCGTGATATAACTTCTACAGAAACTGAAGTGGGGTTAATCTGTGTTGGACTTCATCAGGACCAGGGTCACAATGTTTCAGGATCTTTTTCAGTATTGAGATGCTTGCCAGAAGTTGTAGGGTTTATGATACATGGAAAGTTAGATGTACCAAAGCTTCATAGCATTCTGGGCCCAAGTTTCTGAAAGCTGTGACTGTAATGGGGCCTTGCTTTTGCTCTTGGAGGTAAGATGCTGGAACTGTGAGAACCGAAATCTGAAGCTAGGCTTTTTTGGCCTTTGGGGGTCTCACTGGTAAAGCTAGTAATCAGTTTGTGCTGCAGTCACTTATGAGAAGCTGTGGCAAAACAGCATAAGGAAGCCCTGCAGCTTGTGGCCATCTTGCCTGTGCTGATGTGACTTGGCTCCTGGGTGCTGTAAAAATCACTAAAATGAGTAATGTCAAGTATTTTTTTCCCCCTTTAGTTTCGCAAAGGCAACATTAAATCCAGTTGCTTCATTAGCAGCACCCTGCCTTACAGAGGCTTGTTTTGGCATCTCTTGAGGATACTGAAGTTTTGTGCAGTGAGGAGGCAGAAGATTGTGAGATGGTGGCTTCTTGTGGGGATTTCAGCCACGAAGGAGACTTGTGTTTGTCTTGGGTTGTGCCAGTAAGTACCTGGAAGTCTCCCTCAGCTAGGCACTTCTCGGTGTGTACCTACTTAAGTATGTACTCCCTGCTTTCCAGGGCTGTAAATTTGACTCTACAGGGCCTTATTTCAGATAACACTGTTTTGAAATAAGATGTTGTAGAACTTCTGTCTGAGTGGAGGTGGGAAAGGGGAGAACTGGGAAACTTGGCTTTGTAATATCATTACAGCTAGCTGAAAAAAGTAGATTAACTGCTGGTGAGAGGCATATTCAGAAGTGAAATGTGGATGGTGGGGAGGTGGTTCTTGAGACTGAAGTCTGTCAAGTGAAAAGATTTGATCAAGGTATGTCTATAATCTGTATTTGAAAGAAGAGTCTAAGCTGAAGCATCTCTTAAGTGAATTTTATAGCTGAAAGCACTAACATGCATTTCTGGGTGTCATTGTTATTTACTACTTAAGGCTTCATTCTGTGAAGAAAAGCATTTATGTATTTACAGCTATTCCTTGTTTACAAGTGGGTATTGGCAAACAAGATGGTTTTTTGGAGAGTCTGCTAGTAAAGTTGAAGTACTGTGCAGATGCAGATGGATGACATATGGCTTTAAGTACAGCAACATCTCTGAACTCAACTGTTACCCTCTGTATAGAATCATAGAATCGTCCAGGCCAGAAGGGACCTCTAAAGGTCATCTAGTTGGACCTCCCAGCAGTCAGCAGGGACACCCCCAACTGGAATGCAGAAGCAGTCTGTGCTTCTTTGCACTTGTGCTCCTTAGTGACTGCCATTTCAGACATGAGTTTGAACCTGGCAGCAGTCCTGCTGTCTTGGTGCACCTCTCCTCCTGCCTCTTGGTGTGTGTCGGTCACCATACCTTCTGATGTTCCAGCTGATGGTGTTTCTCCCCTCTTACCCATTTAGGGAGGGATTGTGTCTGTTGGGTTACGCAGCGCTTCTGTAACATAGCACTCTCTGATGCCAGAAACATGAATGCCAATTTTTAATCTACACCTACATTGGTGTAAGCCAGCAATCCAGAATTTCAGTGTATCCTGAACTTTTTTCATTTAAATAAGAAAATACTAAATGTACAAGTACTTTAATCTAATGAAGATTTGCCTTCTGTTATTTGTTAGTATATATCACGGCTCTGTTTGTATCTGTTGGAATGGAGGAAGCTTTGCTCCATTTTAATTTTCTGTCTGCCATCTGTGTTAAAGATTCTCTTATGCTATAAAAGAGTTTTCATTGAATTCTGTCAAACATTTCATTTTCCCTAGATTTTTCTTAAAAATATTAACAATGTAATTTGCTAAGGTGTGTTCCACTTCCGTGGTTTTGAAGATATGCCCAGGTATTCAGAAGGAAATACAGTTTCTCTCAAGACAGTATGGTGGTTTGCACTCTTTCAGAAATCATGTGAAAAACTTGTTCAGTCATGCAGATAAAGTTTTCAGTGTTCTTCAGGGTCAATTTCCTAGAGAAAGAGTACTTTATTCTACATTTAGAAACTTACATCTGAATGCTTAGAATCCAAAATGTGTATTGACCTCTTACCTTCCAATATAAACTTTTATAAAGGATAATACTTACTATTCTGCATTGAGGAATGGTACTTGTCTCTTCTCACCCAGTCATAAAGGTTCACTCTGCTGTTTGCCCCCTCTGTTCTCCTTTCAAAATATTTGGAGAACATTATACATGCATTTGGACCAATTGCACTTGTGTTGATTGTTTTCAGTTGTTTGTTGAGAATCAGTCACATGCTTCTGAGTCTGTTTGCTGTGCTTTGTTTGCCACAATTAAAAATTTGGTACGTTGATGCTAAACATATTTTAATGCTAAGCATCTTTTAATACCGGGAAAACTGACTTGAGGAACCCTCATCATTCTGGTGTGTTTAGACAAATCTCAAAAAGGTCTGAAATCTTATCCATAAAACCCTGCTAACCAAAACAAATACAGATCTTCACTCAGCTTGATAAAATGTCTGCCTGTCACGTCCTAGCAGTTGGATGCCACAGTTGATCCACTCATGTTTTGAGGAATATACTAGCGGAGTGAAAAGAAATGGAATCTTCCTGATTTGAGTGGAAGCTGAAGGAGGCAAGGCTTGGGAAAGCTTGGAGAAAATGTCATCTTGTCACTGTGTGCATTGGCTTCGTATAGATCTTTAATGCAGTTAAAGAATTGTTTGTGTTGGACATGACCTCAATCATCCAACCTGATCCAAGCAGAGTCAACACTGGGTACTTTGATCTCGTCTATGTCTAAAACCCCTGTCCTGTTTTCCTTTTTGATTCTTCACTGCTCATGTACTAGTAGGAGCTTTTCAGGTTGCACTGAAGTCCCCTGCTGCATTTAGTTTTGGTTGTGTTGTGACGTCCCTAGCAGGGACACTGCGTGCCTGGGTGATACTTCTTTATTCCTCCCTTGGTAGAATGTTCTCGCTTCCTCCACCTTAGGCAGAGCTGCTGATTGATCTGATTATTTTCCTGAGTGTTGGGATGTACTTTTCATGTGGTTAGAAGCAGTTGTGCCAGCTTTCTTGAGCTCTTTTGCCTTTCAGGACTGGGTCCCACAGAATTCTACCTACTGAATTAGCCAGCCTGCCCTGCTGAAGTACGGGGTCTGAACTGGATGTGCCTTCCTCACTCCTCTCGGGATTTTAAACTCCACTACTTCGTGGTCACTACTGTCAAGGCTGCTGTTGATCCCATCCCCTTTTTTCTGTTGAAAGCAATTCCAATAAAGTATCAAATGGTTGACCCATCTAGCATCTGTTTTTCTGTGAGGTCTTCCAGAAGCCTGCTAGGTTGTGTGTGTCCTGCTTGTTTCTTGCCCTTCCAGTAGGTGTCAGGGAGATTAAAGTGTCCCACAATAACCAGTCTTTGTGAGTTTAAAGACTTCATGGAATTGCTGAAGTAAACTTTTATCTGCTTTCTTACCCTGATCAGATGATTTGTAACAAACTTTGACCATGATGTTTCCCATACAGACCTCTCCTTCAACCAGCCTGTTGTCCATCCTGTAGAACAGCTTCTGTTTTCTGGTTGCTCCTTCAGGTAGAGGGCAATTCACACACTGTTCTTTCTTAAAAAGCTTCGATGCATCCATGACAAAGCTGCAGTCATCGTGTGCTATCCCACGTCTCTGTTACTCCAGTGTCATAGTTCTGGGTACGGATACTTGGGGTGGTTCCCCTTTCACCATGTTTTACCATTGCCAAGGTCTCTCTTCCTCCCACCAACCTGACCCATGTACTTAACATGTCTGAGTCTCTGTTCCCTCAACTGCAAAATTCCATCACTGTTCCCTGGTACACCTCTCATTTAAGGTGTTTGTCACTAGTTGTGATGAGGATCTTCCTAACCTGCATTGCCAAGTGGATTCCACCTCTAACTCAGCAGCCCTTATTTCTCAGGGGTATTTGTGGCCGTAAAAATTAAAACACTGCCTGCACTGCCAGTCCTGCAGTGAGTAGCTAACTCGTAGGATGCTTTTCCACGAGCCTTTTCCTGTTCACGTGAAAGAGCAAGGAGAACAAATGTCATCTGGGGTCCCATGTCCTTCTTTGCCCCTGGAGTTTTCTAGTTTACGCTTGATTTGCTCCATGTCCCCTTTGTTAATAGCACGGGTGCCTACGTGAGTAGGTGATAGTAATAGTTGGGGGGGAAGGCAACAGTGGCGCTAATAATACAAAGTAGTAGTTTAATAGTTCATAGTCCAAGGGTCAGTGGGCCCTTGGCAAACTCTCTAACACACTGAATCTGGCCAAACCGCCTTCACCAGCATATCTGGCAGCAGATGTGCATGTCTCCTCTGCAGAAAGGAATCTCCAACTAGTATTACCTGCCACTCCCTCAAATTGCTAATGCTTAATTCAGAGCTGGCTAGCTCTGACACCTATCTTAATTGAGATGCTCGCTGCTTCTGCTTGTCATTGTAATGTTGGGGGTGGGGGGGAAAGTGAGAAAATGGAAAACAGCTTTATATGCTTGTGCTCTTGGCATAAGAAAGAGGTAGCGAAGCACCAGTATAACAAAAATGAGGTGTTGGGAAACGTGCAGTAAGAAGGGAATAGAGATTTATGAAAAATCTCTGTGACAGAAGGCTTAGCCCAATGTTTGGGTACCTCTGATAGCAGCTAATGTGTGCTGCAAGCTCCACATGCAGGAACGATTGTTGAGAGCTATCCTGAGGTTCACCTGCTTCATCTTCCACTGACAGGTTTACATGCAGTCAATGTGCATGAACGTACTACCCACACTTTGAAAGTTTTATTTTTTGTAACAATCTTCTATGTTGGATAAATTTCGGACAAGTCACTGTAGATTGTTGGGTTCTTCTTTTATCTGGCTTATGGTTACTATGCTGTTTGATATATTTTGGATCGGAGAAGTGAGTGCTGTAGTAGAAGCTGAGACTGAAGTGTTTGCAATTTGTGGCTTTTAAAGCACTTTAAAGTGGTAGGCGGGACTATTGGAGCCTAGTTTCCTAGGAGTGTATCTCTGAATTGTAGTACAGCCAGCTTCCAACATAATTTTTCTTCCCTATTCCCCATGTCCCTTTCTCAGTGTTCTGCCATCTGAATGAGAAACAGTTTGTGTAATGTCCACTCTGAAATTATGCTCACATGGGGTTGTCTGGCAATGAAGAGGCAAGAGATAATTGAAGACTCTAATGCTTCTTAGCTATGTCAGAACAAATAAATAACTTGAAGGATTTCTCGTTGCACTGGACTGTTATTTCTGCTCTTTGTTTGAAATTGTCAAAGAAATAAACAAGGGCAGAAGAGTGAGATAAATAAAACATTGATTGTACAAGTTTAGAACATTGTTTACAAAATTAGCCAAAAAAAATCAACATATGCATACTCATCTGTCCAGTTTGTTTTGGTCATGTTGTGTGTTTCAGCAGGTACCAACTAAAAATCAGGGGTTTTATACTTTTTAGTAGTACAGATAGCATAGCATCTCCAAGTGAAGAATTCTGTTACCTACTACCCACCGTGAAGAGGCAGATGTCATTGTGTTCCTCTTACCTGAATGACCGAGTGCTTTGTGAAATCCTCAGCAGGTCCCCTTGTGGGGAGGGTAAAGCAAATTTGTGTGTTCTGTGGCCATCTGTTGAGGAACTTCAAATGGCAAAGTAACTTGCTGGGGATGCTGTCACAGAGCAGCAGTATTGCTTCAGCGATTAACTCTGATTTCAGAATGAAAGCTTTTGATTTCCTGGGTTATAGATTTGAGGGCATTAGTTGCTCAGATATTTTTACTGTGGTCAAAAAAGAGGTGATACAAACCTGTTAGAATTATCTTTGAAAAGATGTATGCAGGTTGGTAGCACCTCAATCTCTTTTATATCTCAAATTGATGTTTCTTGGTTTGGTGTGTGGGTTTTTTTGTGTTTGTGTATTTATTTTTTTCTGGAATGAAGGTAATGCCATGCAAAGTAATACTGTGAATGGTAGGAAGCAAAACAATCCTACCTGTTTTGTAACTGTATCTTTGTAATTAGCAATTGTGAAGGTAATTTCTTGCAGGCTTTTGTCTGATATTTAGTATGTCAGGTGCTTTCTCTTTCTAAACTTTTTTTACCTGTTAAAGATTTTTTTGTTTTGACATCAGAAAGATAATCCAAAGACTTGATACAAAGCAATGTTTTAGTAAGGGAGAAGGAAGGCTTTTTTAGTCTGACCTACTGCAGAAATGCTCTACAGCTTCTCTACTATGTGAAGAATTGCAAGTTAGCTAATAACTTGAGCTAGTGCAGAAGATTCTACAGGTGCACCAAAACCATTGATCTGTCTTCACGCTTGCCACTCTTCTTGTGGGTTTGCATCTGTTGTAGCTGTGGTGACATCTGTGGGACTCTCTAGCTGTGACGGGCAGCAACCTACACACATAAAATGACTGTGAAAATCTGAGCTTGGTACCCAGCAGCGTGGGCAGAACAGAGGATGTACAAACGCCAAACTAGTTTCCATAACAAGCAAAGGGAACTTTCTGTGTCCTGGCTGCGATGTATGGATGTATGGGTCTGTACACTTGATGAGGGAAGCCTGTTTGTTGTAAAATGGGGGGACTCTTGCCTCAGGCCCTTTGAGTAAGTCTGTTTGTGTCACTCTGTAGGTTCTTTTTCAGGGTTGAATTGAGGCAAATTTGTTGTTTGGGAATGTGTTTTGCTTAGAGGCATGCAGATAAGGATTACAGAGACTTTTTTGAGCAGTCAGACAAGCAGAAAAGGCAAACAAATGTAAAAAAAAACTAATTGAGTTTTTTTAGAGGATTCATTTGTCCACTCCCTGTAGATAGAAGACCCCTTAGATTAAGTTACCCAATTCTGCCTTAAGATATAACCGAGGACTTCACAACAACTCTGTCCATTGCTGTTCCGTGCTTTCATTCTACTGTGAGGGAGCAGTGTTAAGGTGATTATCTGATAACTTCAGGAACCTGCTGCTGAAAATCTTTGGATTTGGCTTCATAAGGGACTTGAATTGTATAAAAAAAGGGCATGGATTGAACGATGTAACTGCCTGTTGGATATGATTCCAAATGAACAGTACGTGACTTTGGATTGTGTTGAGTAGCCTACTGCGCAGGATCTCTTAAGTGGTGACAACTCTGACTAATGGCATGATTTCTATACAGGAAAAGTATATGAGGGATTTGAATATATAAAAGTATATAATAGAACATGGTGAAAGCTGCATGTGAAATGTTTTCAAAGCATAAAATATGTTTTTATAGGTCTAACAAGAAGCCTAAGTATAACTTCAGTTGAACAACCAATGGTTGAAAAAGCACAAGGAGATAAAGTTACGCTGCCATGTACTTTTGTACTCTCAGAAGAAGATGAAGGCCCACTAGATATTGAGTGGGTATTGATACCAGCAGATAATCAGAAGAAGGAACAAATAGTAAGTAGAGACTTTTTTAGATGGTGTTAATTCAGTTGAGTAGGTCAATGTATGAACTCTGTTACTGACTTTTTAAACTTCCATCTTTTCCGGTCGGGATGCTTGTGATCTTAAATTAGTTTGAAGCACCAGTCATATGAAATATAGTGGAAGTTTTGGAATAGCAGATTAAGTATGAAATGTCAAGAAATCTGTCACTATAAACTTGTCTTCTAAAGAAGAATTCTCAAACTAAATACGCTTCAGTTCCAGAAAACAACTATGCTATTGTACCTGCATTATTTTACTGACTGAAAACTGATTTATGAGGATTTAATTTTAAATATATTAACTCTTTTAGTTATTAACCCTTCTGTTTCTTTGTAAGCCCTGTCAATAAGAGGACTCCTTTTAGTAGACAGGTTTTACAGAATGAAATTAGAGCAATGTTAAACAGTTTTCCTTTAGTTAGAAGTGAATGCTGATATATTGCTACTTGGACAAGTGTTTGGTTAGAGTATTTATTAGAGTACTCTGTGTGGTGATATTTTAAAGATTGAGATATTTGGCTATGTCATGCTTCTGGGATTACTTTAAACAGTAGAAAAAACTGTCAGTCTGAAGATACCAAACTATTTTGAATGTTTACATGCCAAGTGGATTTCTGAATCCTGTTTCTTTTTTTATAGATAATTATGTATGCTGTGGACAGGATTTATAATCGCTATTATCCCGCTATGACTGGGCGAATGCAGTTTACTAATCCTGATCCCAGATCTGGTGATGGTTCATTGGATATCCTGAATTTAAAGGCATCAGACACTGGCACGTATCAGTGCAAAGTGAAGAAGGCGCCTGGAGTTCAAAGCCAAAAAATACAGTTGACTGTACTTGGTAAGATAATGTTTTTCTTGAATTTTCAGTGGCATTTTTTTGTGTTCATTCCATTCTATCGTTGATGTCTAAAATCAAAACTTAGGTATGGCAAAGTCATACTGAATCTATGATGATGCATCCATTATTCATGCTTTGGGAAGGGTGGACATCATTCTGTTCTAGGGGATGAAGGGAATATTATTCAGAATAATGATCATTTTAAAAAACTCTATGCCTGGCTTGTATTTCATAGAAAATCTTTCCATGCGTAGAAATGGTTTGTTGCACAAGCTGTGTCTCTAGCAAAATGGTCTGACCTACTATACCGTAACTGGTAAGCATTTTGATTATGGCTGTCATTAATTCAATGATACTTTGTTTATTAGTAAAGCCAGCAAGAACTAAATGTTCCATTGAAGGACCACAGGAGATTGGAAAAGACGTTACCTTGAAATGTGCATCACAAGAAGGATCCCCACTTTTGTCTTATGACTGGAGGAGAGTGTCTGGCAGACAGGAACTTCCTGCTACTTCCATGCTGAGTACTGTCAAACTTTATTTATCATTCTTAAATATTTAAGAAAGATTGCATTTATATTTTTGGCTTACCTTGACTTGTGTGATGCTTTGTTCCTATGATGTAGTCTTTTGCAGTGCTGATGGCAAATCTAGTGGCAATTAAAGCGTGCAAGCCAATTGAAGTTCATATTACAGAATCTCACGAAGGTAGCTGTCAATGGCACTGAAAGCCTCGGGGAAATACTGTGTTTTCACTGATTTGTCTCCTGTGCTGTCAGCATTGCTTGACTTAATTGGTGACCCATTGGAGTGCGTTGTTCAGGTTAGATCCACCTCATGGGGGATCCCACCTCATGGGTTCTGCAGGCATCTGAGCTGGTTTTGTAGAATCAGTTTAGGCAGAAAGGAGGTGGTACTTCTGGGATGTAGTTAATCTTCTGTATTTTAGAATTCTGTGTAAGGATGAGAGAATTGGCCGTTCTAAGCATCTGTTTCTATCTGTCGACAGAGCAGTTAGTCTGTAGGCTTAATATTAAAGTAAAATGCTGTGGAATAAATTTCTAACAAGGTAAAAGGCTCATAAGTAATTGTATTTTGCAGTACGATAGACTTTCATTTTTATTTTTAATATGGCATTTTTTTAGTTAATCCAGCACGTAGATGAAATAATAATTCTGTTGTATTGAATTAAACTTGGGAAAATGGTAAACCTGTACCTTTTGTTGTTTGTAGATAAAAATACAGGGGAGCTTCTGTTGAAAAATGCCTCTCAAGACTACTCTGGTACATACAGTTGCGTTGCCTCAAACAGAGTTGGCACAGATGAATGTTCTGTTGAGCTGCATGTCACCCCTCGTAAGTGTTTGCTGTGTAACGGTCACATAGTGTTTTGTGTATTAAAACTGAATAATGTTGTTTCTCCAAGCTCCGAAAAGGTTAAAAAAAACCCCACCATGCTGTATCTGGTGGGTACCACTTCAAGTCTTTACTTCCCAAAATGTTGCTTTTTATGTAGAAAGCTGTAAAGCTTATTGTTGTTTTAAATGCCTGTGATTGAAGCATACTTTCTGTGATTCAGTGATACACTATTAACCTGGATCATGTGGAAACATAGTGTTTTTAATGTTGAGTTAAGAGAAGTTGATCATATAAATTTGACACATAACAAACAGTATTGTTATTTATCTATTCTAGCTATAAATACAGCTGGTATAATTGCTGGAGCTATTATAGGAACTCTGCTGGGTGTTTCTGTACTGGCTTTTCTTGTCTTCTGTTGCTGTAAGAAACACAGAGAGAAGAAATACGAGAAAGAAGTACATCATGATATCAGGTAACGACGTATCTCTAGTTTCAGAGCATTATTATTTGAAGATTAACTTTTAAATGTGTATTTCTGCAAGTAAGATACTTAACAGTTGCGATTTCTGTCTTAATCTGGAAAGCTTATTAACATACTAACAGCTTGTCAGAGAACTTTGTTTTGAATATGGTGTAGGTAGTTATGTCTAAATCAGTGTAGATTTTAAAGGCAATGAGGTCTTTAATTTCTTTTTAATTAATACATGAGCCTCTTGGCTACTGTGTCAAAATAAAAAGAAAAAACCTGAGAATTTGTTTTGTAAGCTCCCACATTGTAATAGTGACTGAACTACTGAACTCTTGTTCTGCAACTGTTTTTTTTGTTTTTTTTTTTTATTCCAGAGAAGATGTTCCACCTCCAAAAAGTCGCAGTTCAACAGCCCGCAGCTACATAGGCAGCAATCGTTCTTCTCTGGGTTCAATGTCTCCCTCAAATATGGAAGGATATACCAAAACTCCATATAGCCAAGTCCCAAGTGAAGACTTTGAACGTCCTCCTGGTCAAAATGCAAACTTTGCACCTTCAAAGGTAGCTGCACCTAATTTAAGTAGAATGGGAGCTGTTCCTGTGATGATTCCAGCACAAAGCAAAGATGGGTCCATAGTATAAAATATTAATTTAAATGCTGTTTTTTACGTGTTCATTGTAAGTATTAGAGAGAACTACTGTGTTCCATCCCTCATTTAAACAATGGCATGCAATTTTCCTTGAAGAAACTGAACGAGTTATTGTGAAAGCCACCAATTCTCACTTTTAATTTTAAACTTACTAGTATATGACAGTTGAACTATTTGCTAAAAGCATTGAAGTTCCTAAATATCGGACACTGAAGGTATTTGGACCTCTGGTAGGTTGCTGAAGAGACACTGTCAGCTAATGTGCAGTTCTGAATATGTAACAGTGAGACATAAGTGAGAAATAACAAAAGCATTTCATATGTAGACCATGAAGTTTCTCAGAGTTTCTAAAACTTTATCCTCGATTTTGGAATACAGAAATATTTGAACTTTACCACTAAAAGATGTAGTTACAAGGGGCTGCAATACTGAGGATGACTTTGAATTCTGTTCAAACTATTTATGCAGTTCTTTAACCTGGTAATGATTGTTTGGAGCACATCTTGAGCTCTTATTTCAGGGCTACCAGTTATTTGATTGGTTCAATTAATTTAATGAGTCTATTCTGAATTTAAAATTTCAGTGAGTGGAAATGTGACAGGAGACCTTGCAAGCTCTTTGAAACATGATTTTTGCTGTAATAACTAGTTGTAGTCATGTCAGATAACTCAATACGCATGTTGTCTGATGCAAGAGGTCCTATGGGATTGTTGGTACTGGTACCTAAGCTTTAAAATCTATAGATCAACTGTTACTGTCACAGTAAGAATGAATATGTATCTTTATACAGGTTTTAAGTTAATTATACCTTGCATTTTCCAAAGCCTGTTTAGATTCTAAGGCAGTTACTTTTTTCCAAACTGATTACCTAGAAGCTCCATGGAGTTTTAATGAATGCCATTAAGTAACTGGTATTTGATATCTGTCCTCTTGCTCTAACATGACTGTGGAAACATCTTTTCCTCCATACACATGTAAGCAGTAGTTAGCCTTTACTTAAGATGCTAATATATTTCTGTATGAATTTGCAAGGAGTTTAAAGCTCATTTCTCCTGGCCTCTTCAGCAGCACTAAATATTATGAGCAGACATTTAGACTTTTAAGAGCAAGAGTTTTATGCAGTCAGAATCTGAGAGGAAATAGTTGTCCAGAATTGTTGATACAAATCTCCTGTTTCAAGATCAAAACCCCTTCTTCCCTGTTTTGCAAACTTAAAGCATTACAGGAGGAACAGAACAATTCCTTATCTTAATTTCACACATAAGTAAGGACTTTCGATAGCTTCTGATAACTGATACATACCTGTGGAAGCTGGATTTACACCTTAGTGCAGTTTGAATCTCGGTGGATTTTTTTTTTTCTTGCTTCCCATTTTCTACTTTCTTCTTCATCCTGTGCTGGGGGGCATGGAGTGGGAGGGAGTAGTCCCTTCAGTTTATTCTAGCTGTAGATGTTAAACTGCAAGGTATTTTGGAAAACTCTAAAAGCATGTAGTATGTGACACTGATGTTGATGAAGGAAATATCTGAACAGCCTGTTGAAAGATGTTAGAGGATTATTTGTATGTAGCAACAGTGTGAGAGAAAACACTTCCCCAGAGTTCTAGGTTTAGTGTCTGCTTTTTTGTAGCTGCTTTTAGATCTGTGATAAATTCTTTGGCTTACTAAATGTTTGTCCTATCTGTAGTTAGGAGCACAATTTTGACTGGCACTATTAATGTAAAGAACATACCCTTCATACTGAATTTAGAAACTTGAATGACTATTAAGTATTCTAGACTTACAGTTTTACGTATTTGGGACTTTTTTAGATTGTAAACTGATACTGTTAGAGATCAGACTTTTTTATCTTTCATGTGTGCCTTGTCAATAAACTTTGCCTGATTGTAACTTAAGTTTTTATGAAATTTCTGGTGCCTAAACTTACTGTTTGAACAGGTGCTTAGATGATGGTACAGTTCTTAAAACACGACACTGTGATCTGATTTCTTGATTCTTATGTACTACTTATACCTCTTCATGCCTATTTTTGGATGTGACTTCAATGTCTCTCTCTGTATTGCTCTGTATTTCAAAATGTCAGTTACTCCTTCAATTGCTAATTATAATCTAAGTGTTTATATTCCTGAAAACTTCAGTTGTTGTACCAAGAGATGGGTGATTGACTTTTTATTTGTGTGGTAAATAATAGGTTTAGTAACTGTGCCAAACATATGCTTATGAAGAACAATAGATGAGGAGACATTGTCTTGCATCCGATTATTGTGATAGAAGAGACTTCCAAGACTTTAATCATACACTGATTGTCTACCTTGAAACTAAAGCCTTCCTTAAATAAAACGGTGTAGTTTTTATAAATACAAGTTGAATACAAAACTAAACTGAATCACACACTGAGAGAGAGCTATAAACCTAAGCAACCAGGCATTGAATCTGCTGAATTTGGTTCTTAGCCATCTGTGGACATACGTGAGATTAGATGTGGCTTTTGGGGTTTGTTTGTTTGTTTTCGGTTTTAGGTTTTTGGTTTTTTTTTTTTTTTTTGCTTTGGCCTGAGACCCTGTACTTAGAGTCAGGTAAGCCCTAGGACACTCAAGAAGAGAAAACTATCTCACTAAAGCATACAGAACAGAGTTTACACGTGCTTAATGCTCTGTCAGCTTGTACAAAATAATAAATGGACAGAACAGAAGGACAGCATGATGTGCCCTCAGAGCCTAGCTGTTAGGCTTAGCAGCCTTGACAGTGTCTGTCTATTTATGTAATTGCATGGAAAATAAAATAAATAGAATCTGACATAGTCCTTATCTGAAATAAAGAACCTCTGACTTGGGGTAAACTTTGCCTCAAGTTGCTATCATCATGCCTTTCTGAATGGATGCAACACTACTATGAGAACATAATACTGCTATTATAAATTATTTCTTTCATCAATAGATTGTTCACTTACACTGGATTATGATTCTCAAAAGCAGCTACTGTAGTTTAGCAATGATTTCTAGCTGTGTAGGAGATGAACTGGTTAAACATGTGAGGTGTCCGATCTTACAGATAGCTCTGCTAACAGAACTCTTTTAGGAAGTAATGGCAGCTGATATACCAGTTAGAAGGTGGCATTTTTAATGTCTCATCTTATTAAAAAACAAAAGGGGGGGAGGGATACCATGATGTAAATACTCTTAAGTGAACTTGAGAAACCTCTAGTTAATGTCATGACTGTAAACTTGTCTGTTGAGGACTACTATGTATAAAAGAAACCCCTCAATTTTAGCATGGTGTGAATAAAGTGTTAGACTTGTAATACTGTAGAGGTTACGTAACACTTGTCCATACATTACAAGCATTTTCGTGAACTTTCTGACATGGATATTTAAAGATATTTGTGTGAAGTTTCCTTACCTAAAGATGAATACTTCTTCCAAAACTGTGTAGTGCACAGAAATGCCTTGTTGGAGGGGTAAAACATGACTTTTGAAAGAAATGTACAATGCATACATCTCTTTGCAACTCTGATAGTCGCATTAGTATTAGATGTATGCTTCCTGCTTAGTAGTACAAGTAAGACTTCTTCATTGCAAGTTTTTCTGTAATGCTGAATATTGTATATTGCTGGTTTCCATGATAAGCTTTTGGGTTTGTTCTTAACAGTGAATATTCTGGATCACTTCAGAGCTTTGTTCCAGTCTAATGACATAATACTATTTGTGTCACTTAAACCTTGTTGTATACACTTGATAGGTGCTTTTTGGGACCCTATGGTTATTGGTCCTCTAGCATTGAGGCACAGCTCAATTGAAACTGGAGCAATAATATTTCCTGGAATCCAAAATGTTACGATGTTACGTTACACTTCTCATGCACAAAGCATGGACTTGAATATTGATATGAATTTCAGTATGAGGTTTTATATTCACACTTCTGGGGGAATGGTATTTTAAAATACAAGTATTGTGGGTGAATTTGTAAAAAAAAAAAAAAAAAAAATCCAGAAATTTTAAAATGCTGTAGTTCCATGACAGACTTGTGTACTTTTTGAAATAAAACTGTTGGAGAAAACAGTAGTCTGTCTTTATTTTTAAGCAGCACTTGTGTATGGCTTCAGCTTTCTCTTTATGTAATTGGAAGTGAACTAATAAATATGGCTGTGTATACCATGCTGGCATTAATAATTTTATTTCTTGATTTTATTTTTTTCCCCCCATTAATTTTTAAGGCAAGTAAAACTTCAGATATTTTAAAACATGCACTTATTTGTGTTTTCTAATGGTAGATACACAAATGTGGTGATTAATTTTAAAAACATACTGGAGTGATCTCAACAGTTACTCTGACGCATAGGGCTGGAAAGGGACTTCTGATTAAATTTCATCCCCCTTTATTTTAGGTAGAACCAAAAATTCCTGAAACTGATAAATTCTTGTCTTTTAACATTCAAACAAGCAGGTTTACAGCACTTAAAGCATGTTGTTGCCTGGTTCTATACTGTCAGTTAAGGGGCATCTTTTTTGATTCAAATAAAGTTGACTTGAGATCCTCCTCACCCCTTGGCCTTGCAAACCAACTGGTTAGTGCCCTTGTAATTTTGCCAGATTAATGCAATTTCTCCAGTGTCATCTTGAGCACATGTTTAGTTTTAGGAAACACAGTCTGGCACAGTCTCTGTTTGCATTAATGGCACCTATATCATTGAAGGCCTAATTAGCTTACATTTCTTCATAATATATGCATATCTTTATATGTTCTAATGTATGCATATTCTCATATGTTAATGTATACTTGTGCCATGCCAGATGTTTCAGTCACTTCTTTGTGTATATATAAAAAACCTGTTTAACACACGTGTGGAAGCATATGAAGTTAAATGGAGTACTGGTGGAAAAATCTTTAGGAATTTTTTCTATTTCAAATTGAGATTTGTGCTTAAATGCAAAAGGGAATCTAATAAAAATGAAGATTGAGATTTGTCTGGACTCGTGGAGATCTAAGAAACCTTTCTATGCTATTTTAACATTAATGTCAAGACTTCTGTCCTTTCCTGAGGTGGCAGTTTTGTCACAGATGGCACTTGGGTGCCTCAGCTGCCCCAGGTCTTCTATTTGGAGATGAGGTGATTGTGAGTTAGAGAAGCTGAGTACCTCCAGCCTGTCTGTGGGAATTCCAGCAAATCAGCTAGTGTGTTCCAGAGGGTGGTCTGAAAGAATAGAGGCACTTGTGATGTGATAGTTCTACAAAAACTTTGTTGTCTTCATATGTATGTTAGACAATGCCTTGGATAAAGTTTGTGGTGTTTTTTTTTTTTTGTTTTGTTTTGAACATCTTAGATTTTGGACTTACTGTTTCTCCTTTCTGAGATGGAGCAGTGTGGGCTCTTTAAAGCTCTATGATAATGCTGATAGGCAATTAATTGTTAGACTGTTTTAGAAAACAGTTAATGCTAGTGACTTAGCTTTGCTTTCTTGTGTGTAAAATCCATAAAACAAAGCTAAAAGTTTGTGGAGAAAACAGCTGATCAAGGAGCAAAAGCAAGAGTAGAGTGAAGCTATGAATGGTGCCTACCTTTCCAAGTCTCAGCTTATTTTAAAATTACCTTTCACTTGTGGGGATGATTGTAGGTGGTTGCAGAACATAAACTTAATAATCTTGATATAAAAATAATGTGTACTTGAGTTATGATGATTCTGTTGCTTTTTTAAACTTGCTTTAGGCTTTTTGCAGAATGTTACAGGCTCAGCTATCAGGAGAAGAATATGAACCTTTAATTTTCTAAAATAACCACTCTAGCAGAAAACTGGCCTGGAGGATTGCATCCTCCCTGCTTTTGACTTCCATTCAAAGTCAAGTTTCTGAAAACAGGGATCCTTTAAGGATCCTTTGATTTTTCAGATTCTAAGTCAATGTTAGTGTGACCCTTGTAAGTTGGAGTTTTGAAAGACTTCAACTTTCAGGTGCTGAGGATTGCTCAGGTTGCTTTGAATATGCAAAGTTAATTGTGTTTAGTGGCAGCAGCTGCTAGCTTGGTCCTCATTGAAATTTACTCTTTTTTTGGTTTGTTTGGTGGTTTTTTTATTTATGTTTTTTTTAAATAGCATTGACCAGCTGAAGAACAGCTCTACCACATAATTCAGAAAACATTAAGAAAGTTATACAACTCCTGTAGAGGAGCCCTGTCTGATGTCAGGATTGTTAGATGGCGGGAGGGAGGGGAAGGGAGCAGCTCTATAAAGAAGTTGAACGTGTTGGTTACACAACTTGATTATGTAACAATTTAAAACCATGGCAATACTAGAAGAGATGTTAATATCTAAAAGCACATCGTTTTACCTTCAGTAATCTCATTTTTTTTTTCTTTGGGGGGAGAAACCTCCGGAGGCAGTGTGTCTGCTGGGAAGCGCAGGAGGCTGTGTGATGCATTGACAGTTGTCCCGCTTCTCAGGGCTGGAGGCTGCGGTTCTGCCAGCTGCAGGCAGGCAGGCTGGAAGCCAAGTGCTCTACCTGAAGGGTATCACGCTCTGTTTCCTGGAGTACTTCTCCAAATTGCAAAACAGGGAGTAGAGAACGGCCAGTCTGATCGGTTTGTGGGAGATTTTGTAGGAGGGATCTGTGTTTTGAAAACACAAATGAACCGCCCAACTTATTGAAACCTTTCCCTGCTCTGGTTTCCGGGAGCATCTGAGGTAGGGAGTTTCAGATAGTCTGCAAAACCTTTTTGCATTTAGAATTGCTTGTATACCTACAGCTGGCATATCTTAATTGCTTAAATTGCAGGGTCCTGTAGTCTTCCTACCATGGAATAATTTCTGCATGTGTTGGTTTTGGTTATATTATCACTAATAATACTGTATACAGAAATGGTCTGTAGATGAAAGTCTGAAGGTTCCAGACAGGGCAGAAGGTGACAGCATGGCTTCTTGGTGCTCTGTGCGCAGACATTTCCAGGGTTGCAGTGGGTACTGAGGTTGGGTAGCAACTCATTCAGAATGTGGTATCGAGGAATACTAAATCAGATGGTAAAGAGCTATAAAAGTAATTTAGTACCATTAGTATAATGGCTTCCAATTATGTCAGTTCTGCAAATTACATTCTGTGTGAATAGGAAAGAAACTTGAGGTTTTGTTTTTTGTGGCTGGTCACAAGTGAAGTAACGCCTTTTTCAGAGCTTATGACTTGGCCTGCTCTGTGATTCCTAAGTGAAACTATTATCCCATACAGGAATCTGAATCCTTATTTCATATCATGTGGTAATGTTTTACTTGTGGAACAGCAGTCAGGATTAGTAAAATTTCACAGAAGTTTGTGTGCAGCAGAGCATCTGTAAGGCCTCCGATTGTGACCATCAGCAGCAGTGACTCATAGATGACTCACTAGCCATCTCAACAGGTGGTGGTTCTGGGGAAACGTTGGACCAAGCCAAAACAAGTAAGCACAAGTAAAGGCACTTGTGCTGTGCCTTACTTAACTGTAGGAAATCAAGGTAAAATGATTAAGATTGCCATTTACTGCTGAATAACTCAGGAGGGAAACTGATACATTTAGATCAGAAATAAAGGCAACTGATGGTAATCCATAAAACTACTGAATTGCTTTTGACTGCTAAAGAAGATGACAACTCTGGGGCACAGCTGGTGGTTCGTGGAACATGTCAAAAAGCTTATGTTGTGGCTGCTAGCACTGAACTTCTTATCCAGATAAATAAAATGCCCTTCCATGTCACTTCCAATCCTGTAACTGTCAAGAGCAGAAACAGTTCATCTAAGCTGTAAGAGCTGTAAAATACAAAAGAAAGCTTACAATTACTATAATTTAACATTTCTTTCCCTGTTTCTTGGTACGCAGAAAAAATTACAACTTGCTAAAAGGACACAGCTTCAAATGAACTGTTAGATCTTGCCCTGGTTTTGTCCTTGCATTCTTGAATTCAATATGAAATTGCTTAAGAACTGCAATGTGTTTTGCTCTTGCTTCAGACTTGAGTTGTGGTTTGGGTGACCTCTTTAGGTAACCTATTTAATTTAATGACCTTGTATCCCTATTTAAGATGAGAGAACTTGCTGTGTTTAAAACACAGAACTTAAAAAAAAAAAAAAAAAAAAAAAAAAGCTGTGATCTCCCATACTGTCTCCAGCCCTGTTGGGTATTACTTTTCCTGGGCCTACAAAAAAAAAAAAAAAAAAAAAAAAAGGAAAAAAAAAGACATAAAAAAAAAAAAAAAAAAAAAAAGCAAGCTGTGATCTCCCATACTGTCTCCAGCCCACTTGAGAAAAAAAAAACAAAAACTTATGGCTAAATATGAGCGCTTTGTTTTGAAACAAAGCAATAAATTTTGTGTTTGGGAATATGGACCACCCTCTTGCAGCTGGGGTTCGGGCAGCCCGAGTCCCCTTCTGCAGCTCAACATGACCTGGTGGCTCTGCGGTAGTTTGCAGGGACTTGCTAAGAAATGTTAGGTTTTCCAACAGAAAGCCAAATAACCTTCTTAGGTGCTGGAAAGTTATTTTCTTATTGTTTGCTTAGGGAAATAATTTAGCTAAGAAAATGGTTCTTATAGTCTTCATCAGTTAAGATGTTTTCTGTATAAACTCTTACAAAAAGCTGTGAACTGTACAGAGGTCACTAAAGGAAATGTACCACTGAGGTATGAATGTAGTTTCTGATCGGCTTTACCAGTTATGGTGAGGAACACTGTATTTATATTACCTTTATACACACTGTTGCTAGGCTGAAAGTATATACTTCTACATCCCTTTCATTTGCCAAAAAAACCCCACAACTGGACCCTGATTGAGTCTTACGGATCAGAGCTTAGACTTGGTCATTAAGATGTCCCTTTTCCTCAGACTGAAGTTAAGGTCACTAGTAGTGTTTCTTCATTTGCAGCTCACACAGTAAAAAAAAATAAATCCTTAGATACATCATAATTGTATCTGTTGGTTTTCTTTTAGGAGCAAGACAATGAAAATTGTGATTCTTGTACAGATAACGTATGGTTCTGATCGCGCTAGACTTGCATACTTGAAAGGCATTGAAGTTCTAAACATCAATTACGTGTTTTTAAAATCAAGGCTATGTTGCTACTTGAAGTATTTTAGGTGTATTATTTAAATATGATATATGCATATCAATGTGATTCTTTTTAATAGCGCATGAACTGGGTGGGCAGGCAGGAATCTCAGACAACCCACTAAAATCCTTTATTTCTAGATGAAAGAGCTGGAAGGGGTGTTTAGAGCCTTTATGCTCAACAGTCCTTTTTTCTTGCCTGAATTAGCATAATTTCCCTGCCCCTGGTGTTACCTGGGCAGCTAGGATTTTAATCAGCACTCCGAGCGGGGTATCCAACTAACTGCCAGTGAAAATTGGGTCATTGTATTACACATGTGAATTTTATTCTGACAACATCCCCTGTCTGCGCCAGCCGTATTAACTAGTTAACTTGCTGCCAGCTTTATGGTTTGTACGTGGGGGGAAAGTTGCTGAATGTGGACGGGAGCTTAGGTCGTCTTCCATGCTCAACGTGGCTAACAGAAAATCACTCACCTACAACAGCAACAATTATAAAAGAATCCCAAGGCAAGGGAGTTTGATTAATGAAGTGAAGGATTAGAGTTGATGTCTTGGCTCTGTCATGACTCAGCTGGGTGATTTGTTTGGTTGGTTTTATTTCAAACGGTGGCATCCTCTCCTTATTCCTTGGCTTTCACATCTGTTAGAATGGAGGTGGTTTTGTTGACTTCTAGGGAGTTTTGGAACTCGAGTTTCCTGTGACACTGTCATTTTTTTTTAAAGCTGTCCTTGGTGAGTCTTTTCACTCTTCACCAGCTGCCCATGTAGTATTTACTTTCTTTTCTGTCATAATCACAGAGAATTTTCAAATGTGTGTGTTTAAAGATAGCTTGGCCAGAACATCTGTGGTTGTCTCTGTCTCCTGCTGTTTCCTGTTTTTTAATACTATCCTGACAACAGTCACTCTCCCAGTACTTCTAGCACTACCTGGGTATTTCAAGGTACAGTAAAAATAATAGTAGGGCAGATCTCAGTCGGCAGCTTCTTGAGGGTGAAACATCTCCCCCAAAGCCCACTGCTGATGCAAGGGGAAATGTGTTTCCTCTGGAGGCTTTGTCAGAGATCCCAGCTTGGATGCCTGCTTGGCATCACCTCAGAAGGAGTCAGCTTCTCTCTCCTTCCGCTCAATGGCGTGTAGGACACCTGGGCTGGTGTCCCTTGTCACTCAGCTGGGCCACTCGGCACTCCCTCAACACCCTGTTGTTCTCTGCTCCTCAAGTGCTAACGTGTTGGGAAGTATTCTCAGGGTAAGGGAGTTCATCCTAGTTATTTGCAAATACAGAATCAAGATGTATTGAGTACTTTGCTTCATCTTTTCTGATATTGGAAGTACCTAGCTGTGTATGCTGACACTGCCAGGCTGAGATTCGTAAACAGAGACATAAAACTCCTTGTCGTCAGCAACAAATTACTTTTTTTTTTTTTTCAGTACAACTTTCCTCTGCCTACAGCTTCCCTCTTACATTCGTGGCTGACCTTTTTTCTATTACATGCCGCCTTTTTTCTTTCTGATTGCTGGATTTATTTCACCACTGAAACAAGATGCATTTTTAGACAGTTTTTCCCTTTTTTTTTTTGAGTATAGTATGTTGCTATTGAACATGCTTTTGTGGAAAGTCATTCCTTTTACTGATCTTTTCTGTCGTCAGAAATAACCGCTTTATTCATTTATCTCTGGTTTAGGCATTAGGCACTTTAAACTAAATACCCCATATATGGTATTTTAGACTGGTCCCTGCTTTTTCAGCTTAAAAGTAATAATGTATGGTTGCAAGTAACTGGGGCGACAGCAGTTTCTCATTAATTGCAAGATCCAAAAGAGTTACCACATCTTGTTTATAAGTTACAACGCTGGTGGGTGGATTACTTTTTTTTTTTTTCTGTATCACAGCTGCATGAATAACCTGTAGCTGCATGTTAGGGTTCACTTGCCAGACTGTGTTTTTATTTGGTTTGTTTTGGTAGGGATTTACTTAAATGAGAAGGAAAGAAGAGGAAAATTAAGAGTGAAAGTATGAGGACAGTGCAGGCAAGGGAGAACGTATTATGTTGCATTTGTTCCCTTTTGCCTTTCCAGCTCATTTAAGCATATGATTTTAAAAAACTTCTGCTTTTCCAAACAACAGAGGGATCCAAAGCTCTCACGCCGTCCTAGCTCATCTCTGTGTGCCGTATAGCAGATTTTTTCTCTTCAGAAGTAGGGTATGTATGTTAGGCCCTCTATGTTAGGGAGGATTATGAGTGTGTGGAACTAACCGAGGGCAATGGTAGAGTTGAGTGCCTATGGGTAAGAATCAGGGGGAGGGCAAGCAAGGCTGATGTTGTGGTGGGAGTCTGTTACAGACCACCCAACCAGGATGTAGAGGTAGATGGAAATGTTCTACAAGCAGCTGGCAGAGGTATCAAGATCGCTTGCCCTTGTCCTGGTGGGAGACTTCAACCTACCAGATATCAGCTGGGCACACAATACAGCTGAGAGGGAACAGTCTAGAAGGTTCCTGGAGTGTGTCGAGGATAACTTCTGACACAGCTAGTGAGGGAGCCGACTAGGGAGGGAGCACTGCTAGATCTGCTGTTTGTAAATAGAGAAGGACTTGGGGATGTGATGGTTGGAGGCCATATGGGGCAAAGTGGCCATGAAATGATAGTTTTTGATTCTCAGGGAGGTGAGAAGGGGAACCAGCAGGACTGCCATCATGGACTTCCGGAGGGCAGACTTTGGTCTTTTCAAGAGTCTGCTTGACAGAGTCCCCGGTGGGGCAGCCCTGAAGGGCAAAGGAGTCCAGGAAGGCTGGATGTTTTTCAAGGAGGAAGTCTTAAAAGCGCAGGAGCAGGCCATTCCTCTGCGCAGTAAAGCAAGCCGTTGGGGGAAGAGACCAGCCTGGCTGAACAAAGAGATAGGGTCACAGCTCAGGGAAAAAAAGAGAGTTTATGGCCTTTGGAAAAAGGGGCAGGCCACGCAGGAAGATTATAAAGGTGTAGCAAAGTTATGTAGTGAAAAGATTAGAAAAGGCCCTGTGTACCCAGACCCCTGAGCTGGTAGATAAGGACAGGGAGTAGAACGAAGCCCCTGTAATCCAAAGGGAGGTGGTGAGGAACTTGCTCCAGCACCTAGACACAAACAAGTCTATGGGCCCAGATGGGATTCACCCAAGGGTACTGGGGGAGCTGATGGAAGTGCTTGAGGAGCTGCTCTCCATCATTTACCAGCAGTCCTGGCAAAATGGGGAGGTCCCAGCCGACTGGCGTCTAGCAAATGTGACGACCACCCACAAGAAGGGTCGGAAGGATGATCCAGTGAACTACAGGCCGGCGAGTCTCAGCTCGGTGCTTGGGAAGGTCATGGAACAGATCATCCTGAGTGCCATTATGCAGCGCATGATGGACGCTCAGGTGATCAGGCCCAGCCAGCATGGGTTCATGAGGGGCAGGACCTGCTTGCAAACCTCCAAGTCACAGGAGATAGAACAAGGGGAAATGGCCTCAAGTTGTGCCAGGGGAGGTTTAGATTGGATATTAGGAAACATTTCTTCACCGAAAGGGTTATCAAGCATTGGAATAGGCTGTCCAGGGAAGTGGTTGAGGCACCATCCCTGGAGGTGTTCAAAAAATGGGTAGACATGGTCCTCAGGAATATGGTTTAGTAATTTTTATTTCCTATTTCTTATTTATTTTTTTGTCAGAGTTAGGTTGATGGTTGGACTAGCTGATCTTTAAGGTCCCTTCCAACCTAGACGATTCTACAATTCTATGTTAATTGGCTCTTGTCTCCCTTGGAAAGGGAGTGAGTGGGATGTGCTTGATGGAGAGCCATCGTTCCCTGGGCCCCTGCTCGCCTGCCTGCCTTAGCCCAGAGAACAGCTGAATTTATAAACGTTTTGGTCTGCAAGAGCTCTGTCTCTTCAGGCTTTCCCAATAGAACGGGATAGGATGAACTGTGAGGGGAGCAGTTTAGTCTTTATTTAGAAAGCATATGTTTACTAATTGTTAACTAGTTATCAGTTTGAGAACTATTAATGCAAGAGGTCAGAAATAGGAGTGCTGTGCTAGCTGTGGGGCAAAGACAGGAATACATGCAGAAAGGAGACTTCTCGCCTCAGTGTTTAGTCCCAATTAATACACCTCTTAACACAGTATCAATTAATTTGATCAAATACAATTTCTGGCTGATACTGGGATTCTTGTTCATGTCATACTAGAGCTGAAGGTAAATGTATTAGGTTAGAGTGGAAAATAAGTTCCGGGAGAAAAAAAGCTGCCAAAATCTTCCAGGATGGAGAAAATGTTAGATAACTGATCCCGAAAATACACTTTTACACTATTATGTCCCTTAAAAGAATATAAAAAAAAATATATATAAAAAATAGCCAGAATGAAGTTGTAAAACAAATTCTTACGCTAGATAATAGCTTTAAACAGAAGGTAAATGTGGTGATTTAATGGCAAGAGGTACTTGGTACTGGTTTGAATTATGCTTCCAAGCATGGTTTTGTGAAGGTACTTGATTATTTTTGCTGTCATGTGCAGCTGGAAGATTTTATTTGATGTGTAATTCTAATTGCAACGTGACAGTTTGCAGGGAAGAAAGTGAGATGCTGCTGAGGAAGCCTGAGTCAGTTTTTTAATTACTGGTCTTACGGAGAAACTATTGTGGCATTGAGGCATGTTGTAAAAATGTGTGAGGACTGGTATAATAATACAGAAGTCTGTAATAAGCTGAAATGGTGGAGTTAGAAAATTAGATGTTTCCAGTAAATGCAATATATCCATGCACGTTTGTGCATTATTAATTAGGATGAGTTATTTTCTATTAGGAATATTAATTTCATGTTTGGAAAATTAATATTAGTGACAGCAGAGTATAGGCAGCATATAGAAAAGGCAGTTTTGCATCATGGAGTGGTAGCAAAAATGCTTAGTTATCATTTTTCTTACAATATCAGTCTCGGAATATTGAGTCAAAGAATACAAAGCTGATAAAGAACTGTGACTGGAATAATGAATTGTTTTTCACTAACTTTCTACAAGGAAGTATCTCCAGAAAAAAAGTCAACAAAAATAGTCAAGGAATTAGAACTGACTTTTAAGGAAACAGTGAAACAACAAAGTACACTGATCGGAACGAGTCCCATGATTCTTGGAGAAGACTGAGTTTTTATTGTAGTAAACAACAAAACTGTGTAGTTCTTTGATAATTCACATGACTGGTATGAAACAGGAGAGAGACATCTAAGCAGACTTTAACAGACACTTTAAAAATTGATGGCAGTAGGTATGCGCTGGGAAATCCACGAGCATTATCAAATAACCTAAGTGAAGATACTGAAAATTTGCTATTAAGTTAAGCTTACAATCATTTTAAGTCGACTGATAAATGGAGTCAATTTGCTACACAAACTGCACTGATTCTTTGCAAGACTCTAATCTGAATGACCATAACTTGGGTGATGATTGGAATCATGCATTTAATTACTCTATATTACAGCATCTAGAATCTTTGTAATATAGATTAATGATATTCTTTCTTTTTATAGCATGACATCGCACACAAGATTGGTGACATAACAGTGGTATAAACATGAAGAAACAGGCATCATGTTTTGCATGAATTTCAAGTGTGGTGAAACTGAAGTACATTATGAAATGAAGTGCTGTTTTTTTACCTGTTCTCACTTTAGATTCAAGATTGTTAAGTAGGCTGTATTCAATTTTGTAAGTACCAAATTTTTTCTTTTATGTTTTTTAATACAAAGTTTACAAGGTGACTACCAACGTTTTTCTTGCTAGTTGTGTAGTTTGAAAAGCGTGCACAATCACTCCTCTCTGCCCCACCACCACGGAGATTCAAAAGCTCATGAGGTTAACAAAATCAACTCAGGTAGTAGGAAATATAGCCTTAAGCAGTGGGGCATTGAAAAAGACTGTAATCTAAAGTAGAGTAGTTGTGTTTTTTCCTAACTTTCTGATCTGCTGATTCGATAGGAAGTGTGTCATCTATTTGATGCTGTAGTGATACCAAGGAGGTCTTACAAACCGTCTGTGAAATGCGCTGTATTTTAAGATTGTATATATTTTGTAACACTTAATAAAAAGTTCTTGGAGTTACAGTTAACACACGCTTCAGCATAATCTGTTAATGCAGGTGTTGTGGTAACTCATGTCTGTACACTGCCTCATTCCTCTGCTCCCCAGTTTACTTGGCAGGAAACCAGAGGAAGAAGAGCACGATCTTTAAACCAGGCTACTTAAAGGGTCCTTGATGCCTCCTGCGGCATGGAGGTTTTGGGGATTCACTTCCTAATGAAAACATTTATCCACCTAACCACATAAGGATGAGACCACTGTAGACTGGTCCTGTGGATGGGAGCTTAGTAATTAATTTTTGCAGCCTGGTACCCTGCTGGTGCTCAGGCATTTTTGATAACTCGTTATCTGTCACAGTCTGCATAAATCAGAGCACAGTGAAGGACACCCCAGCATTTAGGAACTAACAGCAAGTGTATGCAAACTTCAGCCTGTCTTTGATAACTACATCTTTCTGTGCTCTTGAGAAATACTGGATGTACGTGCATGTGCTGGTTTTTTTTTACTATTGTAAAGATGTAGATACTAATTTAAAGCCTAATCCAGTGACATCTGCTATGCTGTGCTCTGAAGGCAACCACACAATCCATTCATGAAACTGGTGGTTATAATCATGATAAAATGTTACTTATTAATTTATTTTGCTTCTGTTATTGAGGAGCGCAGCTAATGCTAATTCTAGAATAGACTCAAACTCAGATACTTTTCACCAAAAGTTCCATATAATTGGTTTTGTCATTGTACATGAAAAAAACAAGTAAAACCATCTAAGAAAATAGTAATATCTTCATGAGAAAAATGAGTGGAGGGTTTCTAAATTTCACATGTTTAAGTAGCCAGTTTAAAAAAAAAAAAAAGTTCCAAATCAAAGTTCAATATTACAATTACAGAAAAGATAGTTTGCCTTTAAGAAGCACTTGTTTTTATTCAAAAGCATTGCATTCCTCATTCTCCCCTTTGCCTCCATGCTGCCTAAACTTGTCTGTGTGTGAATCTGGCAAGTAATTAATCAGGGTAAAATTCCATTGGGATCAGTATGAAAGCTGCCTGGTCAAGAAGCAGCAACTGCCTGTTTAGTATATGTTCCGTAAGGTAATGATTTATAGATATAACTTATCTTTTTTGTGACAATGTGCTTCATAGAGATGTATAAGTGTCTTTTTTTTTTCCCCCTAATGATCACCATCATCTAAGTGCTTAATTGCTGGTGGTTTAGGAAGGGAGGAGACAGTTAGGAATTACTGTGCGAGCTTACAGTGTTGTTTAAAAAATAAGTTTTGTAGAGGAACTCTTTTGCAGAAAAATCTGCAAAACTTGATGCACCGAAGTATGTTCTTGAAGGAATAAGTGAAATAAACTTTTTTGTACTCAAATTCCTACCTAAATTAACTTTTAATGTGTATATATTTTAAGTAAAGTCTGTAACAGATGCTGTCATTGAAGTTAAATGTGTGTCCATTTTGCAAAGAAATCTGCATATAGTTTTCCTTCAAGAAACTTGTAACTGGACAACTACTTTGTCATCTGTCTAATGATTTGCTTGGCCAATATATATGGTCTTGCCAGATGTCCTGATATGAATATTGAGTCTTTTGAAAGGTACTGTGTGTTGGGTATTTACTCCAGAAGTCTGCCTCAGTGAGGTTACCAAGTGTTGTAAATACTACGTTGCTGTGGCGTAAGCAAGGGTACAGGTTTGAAAGCTTGTCTAATGCCACCTAGAAAGTCTGAAGATAGAGTCTGACTCTCAGTCTGCTTTCTGCTGCCTTTCTCAGGCTTGGAAGATACAATAATGAAGCCTAGAGATCATGCCTGTACATTAGATTATCGTGACCAGGTGGCTGTTTAGGACTGATTGTAGATGTCAGGAAGCATTTTTACTTGGTTATAGATTAATTTTTCAACCATTTATCCTTTGTATCTGATATGCAGAATAGCTTGGTCATGCATCGTCAGACGGTGGAAAACACCCTGGCTCTTGTGCCAACACCATTAAATGAGAAGAAGTAGTGCGTTTCACATACCTTAACATCTTGCCAGGGCTTGCTTTTCACAGGAAAGTTCAAGCAGCTGCCTATTTGGTAATTGCTTTTGTCCACACCCAAAAATATCTCATCTGATGTTTTCTATGTAAGCTAACTGGCCTGGACCTGGAGAGGCAGACGAAGCCTAAATGTCACCGATACTCGGTAGCCTGCATCTTTACTGCAAAACAGATAAACTAACTTGCTGTGCTTTCCCACCATCCCTGCATAATGTGGTGTTCTATCAAATGGGAACTGTTAGATCGAGCTGATACCTTCCTCCATTTAGTTCAAACCACTTCAGTTTCATTTCTCCAAAAGCCATTATAATTACAGATGTCTGAAGAGGAGCACTGAGCTCATCCATTCTCATGCACCTTCCTCGTGGTTACCAAACCTTGCAGTCAGGTAGACCTTTAGGTTTTATGTAGGCTTTGGAAAACGTGTGTTGCAAGCTGTTACTGAGGCAGGTTGTGTGGGTTCAGGCTGCCTCGGTGGTGTCTCGCACGCTGTCTAGGGTTTAGGGCGAGCCAGGTGGTTCACCAGATGAACTATCCCATGGCGTAGGGCCTGATTCGGATTCAGACTTTCCCCCCCAGGCAATATGGCTGCAAAATGGGAAAATCTATGCCAGTGCAAGGCAGTTCCACATTGCTACAGCTCCATCCATGCCTGAATTTATATCGTCGTAAGTATTTGCATAAAATTAAGAAACCCCAAACCATACCTCTAGCGTATGCATTTTAATGGCAGAGTTCAGCACGCTATGGAAAGAATTGGCCCAGCCTCTCTGGCTCTTGGCTTTTCTTTCCTGGCCTTGGGCTACCTCCTATCTCGTCAGCATAAGCGTTGGTGCAGCTGCCATGAGCCACATCAGAGACGTGATAGAGTTTAAAATTACTGACATACGGTGTAGTGTAGTTTGAGCTCAGGTATGTTCATCATTTCAGTTCACCAGGTGGCTGCACCGATATTTGTGCTGACAGCAGGGGAAGGAGGCAGTGTGAAAGTGGAAACAAGGATCAAAGTACAAGGAAAAGGCGGATAACTGCTTTCTGCAGCAGCCCTAAAAGGGCTCAAGGCACTCGGGTGCTCTGCTCTGAGCAGGGGGTTGGACCAGGTGAATTCCAGAGGTGCTTCCAATTTCAGCTCTTCTGTCATCCTGTGAAAACAATGCACGTACCCAAATTCTCTCTGCATCAAAAATTGGTGATCCTCAGTCACCATGTAAAGTTGGAGGTTGTGCAATGCCACAGGCACCTCAGCTTTTGACACGGATGTTTCCAGGTACCTCTAGCCTCCTATCCTGCTCAGAAACCCCTGAGTCTGAATGGGATGCACAGCTTGTGTTGTATTGCACGTGCATCCTGTTGGTTACCACATACATGAACCTTCACTAGCATCCATAGGTATCCACAGCGTGTTCCCAGGGGATCCTGCTCCAGTCAGTGTTGGGACAAAGCACACTGGCAGCAGTTGTCACTCTTCTTTTTATACTTAAAGGAGACGGTAGTTGATAATGCTGATGTTGTCTTCAACTATGACCTTGCAAAAATATATGCAGCTATTTTATGTGACTCCGAAGTAGTTCCGAGTCTCTCCCTGAGGCGTGTTGTGAAACAGGTTCGCGTGGGCAAATCACTTTTGGTTTCAGTGGCAGTGCAGATGGGTCACTGGCACTGCAGTTCTCTCTGCAGGCTCCAGGTCTCCTGTGTTACCTAGAAAATATAGATGAATCAAATAAGAGGAATAGCTTAGTTCAATCTCAGCTCCAGTAGGATGTGGAAGGTAAAGAGGGAAACCATCGCTTAAAAGGAAAACCCAGCATTTTCCACAACAGTTTGGTGCCATGGTCAGAGATTGCTTGCTGAAATCCACGTACTCGAGGCCCAGCTCACTAGATTTTACCATGAGTAACTACGACTTTAGTGGGGTTCATTCCAGTTCACTTGTATTCCTCATATGACTTCCATTGTTTGCAGGAAAATGTGATACGTTAAGAAACTCAAGTAATTTATTTTGAATTGCTTGCTTATATAATACAATGCAGGCTGCATTAACGTTCAGGAAGCAGCTAGACGTGAGCAGGAGCCTGAGCTGATACTGAATATACAAAAGGGTTTAAGATGCACTGGATGCACTGTGTTCTTTGTAAGTAATTTCCCAGTTACAAAGTAAATTGCATTAATTCCAGTTACCACACTAGAAGCCATGCAAGTTTTGGTTGACCAAAAATAATAGTGGGATTACTGCCTTCTGCATTAACACTGGGTCATGGTGCATTTTACCATCTCGGAGTGTCTAACTTGCTAATGTCTGTTCTCTCTGTCCTCATGATTGAGGCATCATTAATGCAACAAGAATTTCCTGTCTTTACAGAAAAATCATGTTCCCTTTATGTATATCTTTCTCAGCTTTGAACTTTTTTCCATGCAGTCCTACTGTCAGAAAACAAACTTTCCTAAAGGCTCTGATAGTTCTGATCCTGAGGTTAACAGAAAAGAAGGTGGAAAAATTAATAAATCTGACACAATACACCAACATGGAAATAAAGTGGATGCAAGCCTTGCAGAAATCCTCAAGGGAAGCTGCGTGTGAGTTGCTGAAACTAGGAAAGAGAGTACTAACACTCTGAGGCCTGTTCTATGACAGACGGAAAACTTTTGCGAATTCAAATTTTCGTGTTTTGTTATAATTTAAATTTGGAACTAGACAATTCCATGATGGGAGTGCTTAGAAGAAGCTCGGCTAGTTTCAAACCTTGGAGCAAAATTTTACTAGACTGCCTGCCGTGAGCAATAAGCGTTGCCAGTCATCATCACTATGTATGCAAAGTGTGGGTCCACAGCCACCCCCTGGATTAGCTGTGAGTGTGCAATCCCAAACCACAGCGCTGACACGCCGTAGTCAGCAGCGCTGGCTGCCCTCCCAGCTTGGGTTAGTCCCAGAGAGAGCTCTTGGGCAGGGAAACTGCAGCTGAGGAGGGGGACTTCATTTTTGTGCCCTTCTGCCCCTCCCTCGAGTCAACGTGGTTCGAAGATGATTCAAGGATTGGAGCATCTCCCTTATGAAGAAAGGCTGAGGGAGCTGCGACTCTTTAGTCTGGAAAAGAAAAGGCTGAGGGGAGACCTTATCAATGCTTATAAGTATCTAAAGGGTGGTTTGAAGGAGGAGGGAGCCAGACTCTTCTCAGTGGTTGCCAGTGAGAGGACGAGGGGCAACGGGCACAAGCTGGAACATAGGAGGTTCCACTCAAATATGAGGAGAAACTTCTTCACGGTGAGGGTGACGGAACCCTGGAACAGGCTGCCCAGGGAGGTTGTGGAGTCCCCTTCTTTGGAGATTTTCAAAACCCGCCTGGATGCAGTCCTGAGTAACATGCTCTAGCTCTAGGCAATCCTGCTTCAGCAGGGGAGTTGGACTAGATGATCTCTATGGTCCCTTCCAACTCTAAAAATTCAGTGAATTTCAGTGAAACATCTCAGCCTTTTACAAGAAATTTGAGTTTACAGGCAGCTCCTAGCCCTTTGTCTTTCACCCTGGACCATGTGCTGCAGAGACCTGAGGAGGTGGGCTCATTACTTTCCTAGGACACGTAGCAGGTGTCTTACATTTTGCTCAGCTTTTTTTTTCTTTCTTTTTTTTCTTCTTTTCTTGAAGTAAGAGGAGTCTTTTGTCTCTCAAGGCTGTATTTCAATGACCTGTGTTTGACTCTCCGATAGTTGTTTATGGTTCTAGGGCCTCTGCTTTGGCTGTGGTGCAATAAGCTATGGAGGATGGTTTAAATTGGCTTGGGTGGACTTCTGCTGGAGTAAGTTTGGTGGGTGCACACTGTTTCTACTATGCCAGTAGAACTACCTGGCAGCAAAAAGGAGCTGGTGGGTAGGTGACACCTTCAGCTGCTCCATTTAGATACAGAAAGGATGGTTTAAATTGGCTTGGGTGGACTTCTGCTGGAGTAAGTTTGGTGGGTGCACACTGTTTCTACTATGCCAGTAGAACTACCTGGCAGCAAAAAGGAGCTGGTGGGTAGGTGACACCTTCAGCTGCTCCATTTAGATACAGAAGAGGAGGTGCTGTCGGGAAGCACCTGTGTAGAGCAGAAGTGTGGGAAGCAGCAGGTCTGACTTGATGTCACGATACAAATTCTAATGACCTGTGCAGAAGCTCTGCAGTGCTGCTGTCGACCTAGCTTATATGGTAGTAAGCAATGGGAATGATAACATAAAAGTCCACATTTGGAGTACGAAGAGCCACACATAACTTTTCTACATAGCTGATCAGAAGAGAAAATTGTAATAATTTAATCTTAATAAACGTTTTGTGACACATAAGAAAGAAACTTTATAATTCGTTCAGTAAGGTTTTAAGAGCTTACTTGATGATGAATGTGTTTTTTGTTTGCAACAGCAGTTCCCTAATTTTTTGACTCCCTTTGGCTTTCGTGTGCCATGCAGCTCATGGTTCAGGGCTTGACCTCAACTGAGTGGCTCAATTGTGCCACTGGCAGGTTTTTAGATGCTCTGTGATGGTAGTCATGGACTCAGAGACTCAAGTGTGCAGCAGAAATGCTTACTGCACGCAGAGGCTAAGGGAGCAGGTACGCAACTCATCCCCTCCCCTCTTCCTGGTGCAATATGGCCCCTTATGGACAGCCTATGTCCCTGGCTCCACAGACTCTTAAACCCACTGTACCAAGAACACCATCCCACCAGAGCTGCTGCCTTGGCTCCTGTAGCACATTATTATTTGCGGAAAGAAGCAAAGTGGTCATCCAGAAGGAATCAGTGTGGGACTGGAAGGGAGGATGATGGCTTCCCCCAGGCAGCTCGGGGTACATGAATACTCCTAAGCAAAAGAGAAATAAGCTTGAGCACCAGACATCTGATTCCCTGGGGTTAGGGGGAAGCTCACTCCCCGCTACTATTTTGTGTGCTCCAGTTGGTATCTCTGGGACAAATTTGCTATAGAAAGGAATCAGGGTGCACAAGCTGTAGTTCAGGGACTGGACCTTTGCCCTCTCTTTCTTAGCAGTATGTATGCACCCTGGCAATCTCAGCTTCCTGCTGGCTTGCTGATCGTGAGGTTTTTTGGGGTGCCAGGAGCATCATGAGAGGGTGGTGAGACACTGGAACAGGTTGCCCAGGGAAGTTGTGGATGCCCCATCCCTGGAAGTGTTCAAGGCCAGGCTGGATGTGGCCTTGAGCAACCTGCTGTAGTGGGAGGTGTCCCTGCCCATGGCAGGGGGGTTGGAACTCGATGATCTTTGAGGTCCCTTCCAACCCAAACCATTCTATGATTCTATGATCAGGCAGGTGTGCTGGGCTCCTGTGCCCCCCACGGCTGCCGGCTGGAGGGGTCAGTGGTGGCATGGGACAGGGGAGGATCCCGATGGCATGGACTAGAGGGTGTTGAATGCCCTCTGATGGCAGAGTCGCCTGTAAAATCGTGCTTATTTACCTTTCCCAGACTCCCTGGCTACCGCTGTGGCGGATGGAAAACTCGTGTTTTGCTTTTTTTTTCCCTTTAGTAGCAGGAAAGTGTTTTGCACGGCATGGAGCTCCAGGAGACCAAAGGGAAACTGTGAGCTTTCAAAGCCACTTTGCCTGACTCGTAGGACTAGCTCCCCTGATCTCTTCAGTCGGATTGTAAGCTCAACTGTTATCTGACCCAAAAAAATGCTATTATTATTCATAAAATGCATTGTACGCAAGTAAATCATTGTCCTTTTATATTACACTAAAGAGTCAGATTTTGGCATGTCAGGGGGATGCCTGAAGCAAGAAAATGTATGGAAGAACATAAATGATACATTGTACATTGCTATCGGTGGCGACTTCTCTTCCGTTGTGTCCCCTAAATGTACTGGCTTGGCACTGTGCTTTCATGCAGAAGAATGAGGATTAGGTTTGTCCTGCTGTGAGATGATTCATGTACGGGGAATGTGCATGTTCAGAAAGAGTGAGGATTCAGGAGTACATCGCTGGAGAGGGGCTTGTGATAGGAGTCAGTAATAAAATGATAGCTGAGCAGGGAAAAATGTATTTAATAAAAGAAATTTAAACTAAATTTGAGATCTCAAGCAATTATGATTGCTCATCTGACTACTTCTGCTGCTACACTTGCTGTTCCTCACTATTTTTTATAATATATTTTGTAGATACACAATTTGTTCTTTGATTTTAGGAAATACATACATATTTATTTATATTTTTATTGGATACTTTGTTTTATATGTATGTGTGTATATATATACTTACATAGCTATATAAAAAAAAACAAATATGCACTCCCTGAGGTGGTTTCCCAGTTTTATTATATGATTTTGCTTTAGTACAACATCAACACTTACATAATGCTAGAAGAGGGCTGGATATTTAAAATTAATATAACAGCAACTAGATGTCAAACTGTTACTTCCTTTATCTGAAAATGCCTAACATTTTAGCTAATATTTACCAAAATAAAAGTGTTTCCCAACTTTGGTATTATTCATGCCTTTTCAGAGATGTTAACGTAACCCTGTAATTGGCACGAATTCTTTCCAGCAATGAGCACTGTAGGAAATGCATTTTATGTTTGTTACTTGTTATGTCTTTTTAAGGAACAGTGGAAATTCATAGGATGTAACAAGCTTTGCGTTTGTGTATGGCTGATTTTCTTTCTGTACAATTAATTTATTCTGAAGTGAAAGGGAACATGAAGCTTAATGTATTTCTCAGTGGAAATCCTTTTCTAAAAGATTTTCATTCGGATACATGTGCCTCATTTCCAAATAGCATGTTATGTTAATCTTTAACAGACACTTTCAGAAAATCTCCATTTGAACTCTCTCCTCAGGAAAAGTAAAAAAAAAAAAAAAAAGAGAATAAAACTGACAGTACACAAACATAAAGCTAGAAACAGTTTTTCTGCTCAGATTTCAGCTCTCATCTTCGTTGTGAGCAACCCAGGCGTGACAAAATGGTTCTGGTGTACAAGCCCTGAAAAATAAGATTTACAAAGCAAAACCACAAATAAGACTGTGGTTGTCTTTAGCTTGTCAGTTTGACTCCTGTCTGAGTGGATGAAAGGCAAGTGCTCATGGAAGACTGCTTGGAAACATTCCTGAAGCTTGTTTATGTCTCTCATTTTGGTTCCCACGGGCCAGGTAATCTCACCAGAGAAGACTCTTCTTCCGGCCACTGCAGATCCCTCAACGTGACTGTTGGTCATGAGTGCTGGGCCAGTAAGAACTGGTCTATAGTACCAATGGAAAAGCCTGGCAAAAAAGCATCATCATTTTCATCATTGCCAAGTATTGCTTGGGAGAGAGCCTCCTAAGCCTGCTGCATCCCGTTGCTGCTTTCTCTGCAGCCCACTTCACCTTCCCCCTCTTCACCTTCCTGTCTTTCTCCCCTATTTTAAATTTTCCCTGTCGAGTAACTTTAATTATAAGAGTCAATGTATGGCGTATGGATGCTGCTAATGAAGCTCTGTGCCAGTGGCTTGTGGAGCAAGTACCCATTTAATTTCTTTTTTATTTCTGTTGGAGCACAACCTGTGGACAGGGTAGGCATTGAATCAAAGGGAGGTGAGGCCAGAAGAGCACTCCATTTTTTGCTGAACTCCATGATGATTATTTTTTTCCATTTAATTTGATGAAGTAGAATTGAAAAACAAAGAGAGCCAAATCCAAAACATCGTTACTTAGGCAACAAGAGGTAGCTAAGAAGGAAAACTGCAGCTTCATTAAAAGCAATGCAAAGGATGTACTGTGGTTGTCTGTGGAAATCTGGCTTGATCAGATTCTGAGATCTAACTTGGGTGCATGATGAAAGCATCAGTTTCAGTCAGTTTTGCTACAGAAGCAGCAAAGCTTGCAATGGGAAGCTGGTTTGCATTTGTGTATATGCGTTTGTCCCCTGCTGCTCTTTGGAAGTTACTGTAGGGAATATCCATTGACTCTTCGATGTATTTTGGCAGCTGCGGAAGAGAGAAATGTACTTAATAGCCTCTTGCCAATATTCACTTCTGCTGGATATATCATACAGCCACCTAAGAAATCTGACAGGCTTCATAAAATTAGCCTCAAGCTAATTAGTAACGTCAGTGTTTTTTAAATAACTGTTAATATTGTTGATGTACATCATCAAGAAACTCAAGTGGACAGCAGCACCCTGTGTACTCACTAGATATGGCAGAGTGTCCCAGCCATGAATTAAAAGCTTTCTGAAATCTGCAAATATTTCTGTCCTTTTATCTCCTCGGTACTTCTCTGTTGTCAGTTTGTAATCCTGATTTATCTTAGGGACTTAGTTAATGTTAACTTAATTTAAGTAACTGAAAAGAAAAAAAAACACATGGCAAAACTTTACTCCTTAGTGATTTATTTTGGTGTTATACATTCCTGATTATGAAATGGCACATACAAATATGAAGAAAGTGCTAAATTCTACAGTCTTCAGGTATCTCATGATATTTGATATTTTCACAGAATCACAGAATCTTCTAGGTTGGAAGGGACCTTAAAGATCATCTTGTCCAACCATCAACCTAACTGACAAAAATAGACACCCACACAACAAACAAGGAGCATCATCACTAAACCATACCTCCCAGCACTACATCAACCCATCTTTTGAACACCTCCAGCGATGGTGCCTCAACCACCTCCCTGGGCAGCCCATTCCAATGGCTGATAACCCTTTTGGTGAAAAATTTTTTCCTAATATCCAGCCTGAACCTCCCCTGGCACAACTTGAGGCCATTTCCTCTCGTCCTGTCGCCTGTGACTTGAGAAAAGAGACCGCCCCCCATCTCTCTACACCCTCCTTTCAGGTAGTTGTAGAGAGCAATAAGGTCTCCCTTTTTTCCACTTTAGTGTCTAACTGCTGGGATTACCTAATGAAAGACCAATTTATTGGGGGAATATTTGATTAAAAAAATGAAACAAGTATGAAAAGTAAAAGAAACCCAGAACACTTTATATACAAAAACCCTCACACACATATTCACAATATTGTTACCCTTTATGATGTAGTTAAGGAATGGGAATGTAGTGAAACACAAACCTACTAATGTTCTTCTTTCAGATGCTAATTTGTTTAAAATGTTAAACATGCTTACTCTTACCGCTAGTAAATAATGTGCAATTGCTGTGCTACGGTAGGGTCAAGTCTGAGTGTTCCAACCCAGACTGGCCTCGCTGTGTTAGACACGACAGGCAAACAGTAAGAACCCCCTCCTACCCCATAGACCTTATAGTCTAAATAGTGAAGACAACCAAATGTTGAGAGATTGAGGGGTGGGCAGATGGTTCTCTGTCTTCTACAGAGGGGGAACCGAGCCAGAGGTTGGTTAAATGAGATGCAATGGATGGAAGAGAAGTCCTGCAACAGAGAGATAACCCCAAATCAGATTTCCTGTATCAAAGTCCAATGCATTCACCAGGTCAGCATTCTTCCAGCAACAACAGCTGTACAAGTAAAAGAAGAGGAAGTATAGCTAGGCATTAGTTGAAATGATTGACAGAATTGTGAGTCATTAGGTAAAAAGAGGAAATAGGAAGCTGGAGGATAGGATTATGGATAAGCTAAAAGCAAAGCTTTTAACATATGAACTTTTCCTTCATATGTATCTGGGGTATGAGTGCCAAAATAAGATGTTTATTATAGGTTTATTTGCACTCAGAGACTTAATAAAAATGTGTGGATTTTTTTTTTCCCAGTTCTATTTCATCAGCTGTTGGAAAGACTCTGCAGTCTCTCAGTTTCCTGAGATCAAAGTGTAGGCAGTGAAAAATAAAGTAATCTGCCACTTTGGAATAATTTGTAGCAGCAGGCATTCCCAGTGCAAATCAGATGGTGAATCAGTGATCTCAAAAGAGGATTACTTTGGATTAGTTGTCTAGTGAAGCAGGCACTTTGTATAATGCAGCAGACAGCTCCAATGTGAGCCAATTCATTGCTTGTTTGTGGGGTTTTTGGCTTTCTTTAAAGAACATTATTTTATTAAATGGTTTTTCAGACACTAATTAATACTATTTTGACAGTGTTTGTCTCTAGGAGACAGATTATATGACATACTACTAAGCAACTGAAAATGAACGGCCAGGCTTTTGGGAGAGGGAGGAGGCATGGTAGGAAGCAGCCTAAGCTGTGTTTTGGTTGACAGCAGTTGCATGTAGGTTTAAATGCTGCTTTGGAAGTTATGTCTCGATTTTACATGGCAGTTTACAGCTTGATTTGTGAGCAGGGGAGAAGAAAACGCCACCTGGGCAGGGTTCAGTCCCACCGGTTCTCTTGTTTGAGTTGTTCATATTTTAGTGATGCTTGAAGAAGAGCGTTATTGCCATTTTACTAATAGTGTATGTTGCTACATTAATCTGTCTTTCAGCTTAGTTGGGCTGTCATGATCTAAGTAACAAGGTGCTTAGAGACACCACCTATCCATATATAAACAGTAATGTCCTGTTTCTGTACTTTAATGCTTTAGTCCATCATGCCTGTAGCTGTGAGGTCATTATTTTACACAATAAATCGATGTGTTGCTTCCCTGTTGATGTAGGTTCTGGCCATTCATTAACAGAGATAAAACTGTTGCTTGCTGAGTTTGCCACATCATAAAAGTTGGCTTGCTGGCTTAAGGAGCACTGTCTGCCCAGAACCAGGCTCTGGAGGAGCTGTAAAAGGATGGGAAGAGAAGTGACAGAGAAGAACTCACTTAAAGGAGGGAAATTGTGCATATTCTGTGTATGAAATGGTATCTGGTTTGGTATGCAAGGAAAGCTCAAATTTTCTGGGTAGTACAGAATCTCTGGGGAAGAAGAGCTGAAGTATCCAGCCATTCTTGTGATGATGGAAATAATAACCATGCGCTGAAGCTTTAGATCCAGTCAGCTTTACACTAAGACCAGTCCAGATCCAGCAGCGCTATTGTCTGCTCTGTTCAGACAGAAACAGCTCCAGCCCGTAATCCTGGCTGGACCCCAGGGAGAGGTGCAAGCAAGCTAAAACTTTGGGATTCACTGATGAAAAGTGTATTTGCAGCGTTGTTTCTGTGTTCAGGTCAAGCCTGAACAAGCTCTGGGAAGCATGGTCTCTGGTCCAAATAAAAGTCAGCCAGTTGCTTCTGATTCATTCTCAAATTTGTTGTTCTGTCAGAGGTTTCCTCCCCTGTATAATCAGCTTGATCTCTCCTTTGGACTCTGCAGAAGAGTAGAAGTAAGCAAGAAGAAGAGAAGATTGCAATCACTCTTGAAGCTTCCTCTGAAATGGGTGAAAAGGTTGTTTCCCTGGTGCCTACTGTCCTAGGTGAGACACCAGTTTTGGGAATGAACAAAGTAATATGAAAAGTGACAGGGAGACTTACACCTCTAAACTGCTGGGATGGAATGAGGTCAAGTTTGGCAAAATGCATTACATCAGCTAGAGAAATCCTCCTTTAAAATAAGACTCTTGCTGGCCATACAATCTACGTATTCTACCCTTCCTGTTCAAAACGTCCACTGACAGCCTCTTTATCCACCGGGGCTGTGACAAGCCTGTCCAGGTGTGTTTCTACAATAAACAATATAAATACATACGGTCTTTTATGTATATTTGTAATGCAACTCTGTATGTTCTCATTCATCTACAGCTTGCTGCTACTGGAACATACCAATGATCTTCTGCCATAAAGCAGACATCAGAATCTATCTTTTTAATACAAGAAATACTTATTCAATGCCATGGAATTGCAGGCTTGCAAGAATTGATAGGAGGACTATGATACAGGACCCATGATCCTTGGTTGCTTTAGGAGTGTTGTAAACCCACCTGTATTTAAGATATGTTGTTACTAAACATTAATGACAAACTTTAGATGAATAGCAAATAAGACAATGAGTTTCTCTTGTGACAGATTGGAAACCTGTAGATGACAAAGAGATGTGCATGACAAAGACATGACACCAGATTCTTACAAAATCATAGAATCATAGAATGGTTTGGGTTGGAAGGGACCTTAGAGATCATCAAGTTCCAACTCCCCTGCCATGGGCAGGGACACCTCCCACTAGAGCAGGTTGCTCAAAGCCCCATCCAGCCTGGCCTTGAACACCTCCAGGGATGGGGCATCCATGACTTCCCTGGACAACCTGTTCCAGTGGCCTCACCACCCTCACTGTAAAGAATTTCTTCCTAATATCTAAGCTCTGTAATATCTAATCTTTCTAAATCTCCCCTATTCCAATTTAAAACCGTTACCCCTTGTCCTGTCACTACACTTCCCGACAAAGAGTGCCTCACCAGCAATCCTGTAGGCTCCCTTCAGATATTGGTAGGCTGCTATAAGGTCTCCCCAGAGCCTTCTCTTCTCCAGGCTGAACAACCCCAGCTCTCTCAGCCTGTCCTCATAGGAGAGGTGCTCCATCCCTCTGATCATCTTCGTGGCCCTCCACTGGACCCGTTCCAACAGGTCCATGTCCTTCCTGTGTTGAGGACTCCAAAGCTGGACACAGTACTGCAGGTGGGGTCTCACGAGCGCAGAGTAGAGGGGCAGAGTCACCTCCCGCGACCTGCTGGCCACACTTCTTAAAATATATTTGCTTCTCTTAAAATTCCTTCAAGACATGACAAGGTGCTAAATGCACCTGAAACCTGGCACGTGCAATCATTTGTTATCACAATAATAGTACACAGATTTGCTTATAAAAATCTCCCAGTCCCTGCAAATAATTCCAAGCTGTCTGGGTACCAGTATAGCCACCTATCTAAGCAAATATTTGATTTGTACATAGAAACAGTTTTACTGAAATACTATGAAATTCTGCATGTGATTTTCCCAAGCTTGTGTTAGTTCACTATACAAAATGCAAACATCAAATCTATATATAGATATGTATATATATACACACACATGCACACATATATACCTGTACAAAAGACACTAATGTATATGGCAACCAACTAGCAATTAGATGAATTTTTGAGTATTACTCAATTGTATGGGACTCTAGCCTCTCCCAACTTCCTTAGACGGGAGGATGTGCACCAAAAAGGGACAAAAAAGATTGGTGAAATGAGAAGGCAATTCTATGAAATCTGTTATTGACATGATATAATGAATGACAAACCTGTAGTGAATACAGACAGATACCTACAAAGGAGACAGCCATAGGACGTCTGTTCATGTGACAGCTGATTTTTTGCCTTGTTCAGAGATAACTGGACTGTAGTTGACAGACAAGTAAATACTATATACATGCAAAGGAACAGCAGTCTGTGGCTTAGCTTTTGACTTAGAGACAAAAGGATTTCTTGGTATCATGTACTTTTGATTTGTAGATGAGTAGAATATATTCCCCAAAGGAAGATGCACGATGATATTATGTGAAATGATGGGAAGACATATGGTCTTATACTTTATTACTGGCTGCACTAACACTATCCTTATTAAACATAAATTTTCTGCTGATGTGAACCAAACTCAGGGAAATCACAGTAAATTATACAAGCTATGGCTGTGTCTGTCCCTCTTCTTTCCCAGGGTGTTAACTTACTTGTTGATATATTTCCACAGTGGAAGGGGCAGATGAATTTAGAGTGATAGCTGCTCAGCAGTTGGTGATATGTGTGGAAATTGGATTTGGAAGTAAGCATGTTTTCTGCTCCAAATGTCCTCCTGTGGCTGAAAACGCAAACAGCTTATATTTTGCTGTGGTAAGAAATTGCACCTGTAAGAATAAGTAAATCAACAAAACTCAGGGTGGTTTCTTTTTCCTGAGCTCCTGAATGACTTCGGGTGTGATGTTACGTGTGAAGCAGTCATACATGGAAATCCATAGGAGTTTTCTGACATCACAGCTTTAGATGTAGTTTCCAGTTCACCGTCTATAGGCTGTCACATCCCAGGTGTCTGCAGCTCTATTCAACAGGACAATGTGCTGTTCCCTACAGCGCTGTCATTAGTAGACCCCGGGGCTGGGTGGGTGATGGGGTGACAGCCCCTGGCTGCTCCGCCTGTTCTGGGGGGAACGCAAGGTGCTGTTACTGAAACCTACCACCAGAGGGCGCTATTGTCTCGCGAACGTTACTCGGCACCTCCAGCCGGCTCTGCTGGGTCTGTAGTGGGAGCTTCTGCAGGGATTAAATCATTCCTCTTAAGGTATCAGGAGGAGAGTAAAGAACCAAAATTCACAGCGCCAATAGGAAACATAAACGCTCCGCCTGTGTGAGTGCACACGTGGATACAAGTCATTTTTATTGCACTCTTGGTCCTGTGAAAGCTTTCAGGAGAGTTTAGCGATTGCTAAAACTAACTACAACTGGGGGAAAGCTGGTATGAACTGAATCACAGAATCACAGAATCTTCTAGGTTGGAAGGGACCTTAAAGATCATCTTGTCCAACCATCAACCTAACTGACAAAAATAGACACCCACACAACAAACAAGAAGCACCACCATCGCTAAACCATACCTCCCAGCACTACATCAACCCGTCTTTTGAACACCTCCAGGGATGGTGCCTCAACCACCTCCCTGGGCAGCCCATTCCAATGCCTGATAACCCTTTCAGTGAAAAAAATTTTCCTAATATCCAGCCTGACCCCACCCTGGCGCAACTTGAGGCCATTTCCTCTTGTCCTGTCGCCTGTGACTTGAGAAAAGAGACCGACCCCCACCTCTCTACACCCTCCTTTCAGGTAGTTGTAGAGAGCAATAAGGTCTGACCTTTGTGTCTACAAAAGCCATGGTCTGGTCTCGGTTCCTTTGGTTTTAGCTTGGTCTCCTGGTACGGCCAAGAGACTGAGGGGCATTTTGTGAAGGTGGAACTGCACTCGGGGTTGAGCTGCCTGAGTGGGGACCTATGGTGCATATTTCTTCTTTGCCATGAAACCTCAGGTATAATCTTGCTCCGGGAATACAGCTTTTGATTTCCTCCACTGACACGTGACACAATCGCAAAACATTTCTTGAATGTATGCAATCACATCTTCTTTCGGATTTGAAATATTCTTTTTGATCACTCTGGATTTCTTAAGTAGAAAAACAGCTTCTGTGAAATGGACACAACGTTACAGATTTTTTTGTTTTGCTTTTCATTTGTCTGCTTGGTAGAGCTTGGAGTATATTTTACCTGCTGTCTCATATTGTTTGTGGCAAAGACACCAGCATTGGCTCAGGAAGAACAGCAGGTGGGTCGAAGCTCTGAAGCTGTTTCTGGGAAGTGTTATGACATGTTTGCAGGCTTCCTGGCTTCTTTCCTGGGTGTACGGTGCTGCAAAGATGATACTGGGAAAAATGGACGTTTCCTGTGGTCCACCATCTCCACAGACTTTGCATGTAAAAGATTAAATACCCTTCTCACCTCCAATACCCTTTATCCAAGGGTAATTTGCAATTTTGAAGGCAAATGATAACATCTTTGCATGATCCTTCTGAGCTCTATCTGGAAATGGATGGAGACCTTCAATGAAGGACTTCATCTGATGGTGTCCTTCGTTCTCATAGGAAGTTGACTGTTACTGTTTAGTTCTTTCACTTAACTGACACTCGCTGGTTCTTCCCACGTTAAAACTTGAGGGACTGCTGGGGACTAGGCATGTTCAGGCCTCTGAATAGGCGTGTTCAGGCCTCTTCTCACTGCAGGTAGAATAACTGGACCTGCCTCTGTACTTATCCAGAAACCATCTTGTCCCAGGAATTCCTGACCTAGGAATTTCATAGTGTCTTTTAAATACTCTTAATCATAAAGACTCAGTGAACTTAACACCTTTTTTTCCTTGGTAGAAACAGATCAAACAGCATATTAAATAGCCACCAAAGCAACACATACCCTCTGAGCCAAACATGTGAAAAAGTCCACACGATCTAACTGTGCGTACATGTGGCTACCCAAGAAGCCCTGAAGAAAATGAGTGTGTTACAGGTCATGTGAATTATTCTGGCAGGATGGATCAAGCCAACTTAATTATAGGTTGTCTTTAACTCTGTATTCTAGGCTTTTATTTCATGTGTGTCATTAAAAAAACAACAGCCAACTAAATAAATGACAGCCAACAACTTTTGTGAAGTCCTAAAACACCTAAGCTATTAATTTTGTCTTGGGTTTCATATAAACAGAGCTTCAAAGTTTAGCTATTCCTCCTAGGAATGGGTGACTGTGCTAAAGTATCCTACTATAGAATCAGGCTCTAACGTGTTTTCCTTATCTAAAAAGAAATTAATTTGGCAATAGGTGTTTTCCAATGTACTTTTCAAAAATTTATTTTAACAGAAATGTTATATTTAGTGTCATATATAAAGTGTCATAAATTGTTTCCACCCTGATTTTCACCCCATAGTGAAGTCTTTATTCATGAGCATTACATTAGTTACTTGCTGTGAATCCTGTGGTGTTCCAGGCCTTGGGATCAATGAGGACAGACATGTTGCTGCACCACTTGATTGACCAGATATGTAATCAGGGCTGAATAAATAAAAAAACCAAACAAACATCATCTCCAAGTGAGGTTTTAGAGTTGATACAGTTTAAGACTGTGCTTTAGGGAAAAGGTGAAATGTTGTCTGAAATAGTACAGGATTTACAGAATTGTCAGAGTTGGAAGGGGCCTCTAGAGATCATCTGGTCCAACTCCCCAGTATCTTGACCCTACAAGATACTGACCACCTCTGATAATATGTGAAATTCTCCTCTTAGCCACTTTCATCACTCAGAGATAATTAAAGAAATCTGTCATCAGTCTGTCGCTGCAGTCTTCTGCAGTCTTTCTGATAATTTCGTGAAAGGCCCAGTGTATGGGTAAAGCACAAGTCTCTCCTCCCGTGCCACTGAGTTTGCAGCTGAGGAAGCACATGCCCCAGTGGACCCCTTGCTAGGAACATCTCCAGGATGCCCTTGGACTTGTCGACAAGTGGCTGTGCTCAGGGGACTTGGGCACACAGCTCAAGGCGTGCAGGTGGTGACTGCTCCTGAGACTACCTGGTTCTTTAACTGACATGTAAAGGTGTGAAGCAAAGCATTTCAAAACCTCAGCAGGCTGCCTGTGTCTGTGGATGCAGTTCAGCACTTTTGCAATTGTTCTACGACCTACCCCTGTCCAGGAGGGGAGAGGTGTGATACGGGAGCGGGGTGTTGTCCAGGGCAGGGACCCTCTGTCTGCCCAGCAGTGCACGCTCCCACAGGGCCAGCCAGGTGATGCTGCATCAACACAACCGTGTGTCAGACGGCGATGTGAATCAGCTGAGGGAAGTGATTTGTTTGAAAAACAAGCCAGGAAAACGCAGCGCCACGGGGAGCTCTGCCCGCCCACCTGCAAAAGCAGAGGAGGCTGCACGAGGAAGGAGACATGGAGAAACCTGGGAATCATAGAATGGTTAGAGTTGGAAGGGACCTTAAAGATCAAGTTCCAGCCCCCCTGCCATGGGCAGGGACACGTCCCACTAGACCAGGTTGCCCAAAGCCCTATCCAGCCTGGCCTTGAACACTTCCAGGGATGGGGCATCCATGACTTCCCTGGGCAACCTGTTCCAGTGTCTCACCACCCTCACTGTAAAGAATTTATTTCTAGTATCTAATCTAAATCTCCCCTCTTCCAGTTTAAAACCATTACCCCTTGTCCCATCACTACACTTCCTGACAAAGAGTCCCTCTCCAGCTCTCCTATAGGCTCCCTTCAGATATTAGTAGGCTGCTATAAGGTCTCCCCTGGAGCCTTCTCTTCTCCAGGCTGAACAACCCCAGCTCTCTCAGCCTGTCCTCATAGGAGAGGTGCTCCATCCCTCTGATCATCTTTGTGGCCCTCCGCTGGACCTGTTCCAGCAGATCCATGTCCTTCCAGTGTTGAGGACTCCAAAGCTGGACACAATACTCCAGGTGGGGTCTCACGAGCGCAGAGTAGAGGGGCAGAATCACCTCCTGTGACCTGCTGGTCACGCTTCTCTTGATGCAGCCCAGGATGTAGTTGGCTTTCTGGGCTGCCAGTGCACACTGCTGGCTCATGTTGAGCTTCTCATCCACCAACACCCCCAAGTCCTTCTCCTCAGGGCTGCTCTCCAGCCACTCTCCACCCAACCTGTATTTGTGCCTGGGGTTGCCACGTCCCAGGTGCAGGACCCTACACTTGGCTTGGTTAAACTTCATGCGATTTGCATGAGCCCACCTCTCCAGCCTGTCCACTTCCCTCTGGATGGCATCACTTCCCTCCAGCGTGTCGACTACACCATGGAGTTTGGTGTCATCAGCAAACTTGCTGAGGGTGCGCTCTATCCCACTGTCCATGTCTCCAACAAAGATGTTGAACAGCACTGGTTTCAGTACGGACCCCTGAGGAACACCACTCATCACTGGCTGCCGATTGGACATTGAGCCATTGACCACAACCCTTTCAGTGTGGCGTTCAGCCAGCTCCTTACCCACCGAGCAGAAGACAGGAAGCCAGCGAATGCACACTGACCTGCTGGTTAAGAGGTGCCATGGTGTGAACAGCATTCTACCTCTTTGCCTTCTTTCTCGTTGGGAAGTTAGCCCAGTAAGCAGCCAGCCTTGTAAGCAGGGTGTGAGCTGGCAGACCACGCCTCCCCGCATGCCCCCGGGCAGGCATGAAGCATCTGCTGACCGGCCTCACCAACTCACCCCATTGCCTGCCCAACCTTCCTCCGCTCTGCCTGGGCTTGGGCATTCCTCCATGAGCCATTGGGACTGCAACAGAGGCTGCAGGTGGTCTGCTGCCTCTTTCATAGAATCATAGACTCATTCAGGTTGGAAGAGACCCTTGGGATCATCGAGTCCAACCATCTACCCTACTCTATGAAGTCCTCCTCTACACCATATCCCTCAGTATATTTAACGAGTGGCTCCCAGAAGGGGCTGCCAAAGGCAGCAGCAGCAGCAGGGAGTCAGGGTGCTCCGGTGCTGACAGAGGAGAAGTGGGGCAGCAGGGAGACCTTTGCTTGTCTCATCTGGCCAGGAAAGCACTGTGCCAGCACGAGGTAGCCTGCTTCAAAAGCTGCCAGGCCTGGAGGCTCTTGGTGGGCTTCTGGACTGGGTGATAATGCATTCTCCATTTAAGAGTGGGGAAGAAAAGCCCTGAAAACAACAGGGACTCCAGCGGTCAGGATGCCTTTTCAATTACACTGTCATCCCCCAGTGTGCCCGATCTGTCTTGATAGATTTCAACACTTCTTTTCCCTGCAAATGACTCCCCCGTCCTCTCCAACAGCACCTTTGCAGAGTTTATAAAGGGAAAGTGACACACCAGACAAGCTGCTCTGCCCTGCTTTCATAAATACCGATGCCAGGCTCAGAGTTTACACCGGGGTTTTGAAGCAGGGGACTGAAAAATTACTTCACTTTCTCTGCTATCAGTGTTTTAGCCCGGGGCTTCCAATTGCAGCGTATTTCTTAGCTCAAGACATACCACGAGGTAAAAACTGGCTCCAAAGAGCAGCAGTTCAGAATAAAAGCGGCACACAGTCTTGTGATATAAAATAGCTGACTCATCTCAGAGGGAAAATAATAGGAATTTTTACAACTGATTTCATGCAGCAGTTGTGGTGGGAGGAGAAGACGGGAAGGATTCAAACTGCAGAGCAACACAAGTGGATTTACCTCTCTAAGGCAGCGAAATAGCCACCCTGTTATGGGTGACCAGGCACCACGCTTGCTGACTGCTATTTTGTCCAGCAAGACTGCTTTCAGCTATGGACAGTAAACGTAGTTGCCACTGGGTCTCAGGCAATTTTGAATTTACCAGAGCAAGGAACTTACTGCACAAAACACCTTCTGTTTGTGTTTTGGGCTCTACGTTTTATAAATAAGCCTGAAGAATGCTACAGTCCTTTTCAGAGACTTTCTTGAAAGATTAATCCTCCCTAAAGGCTGAGAAGGAGTGAATAATGGCCCTAGTGCATAGCACACAACTCTAGAAGCTCTCAGACATCAACAGCTTTGCAATCAGATTCAGTATTGCCACGTTTTGTAGTCGAAGAAACAAGCACAGATAGGTTACTCATAATGGATTTGCATACTGTCATCCCCCAAAATCCAATAACACAGCTAGAAAGAGAGCTCATAGTCAAAGACACTTTTGCAGCCTTGCTCTGACCAGCTTTGGCTCCAATGAGCAGAAGGATGATGCAAGATAGTGCAACCGTGATGGGAGGTGACAGTGAAAACCCTGAGTGTGATCCCAGCCTCCTGGTAGACTGTTGAAGGTCAGTAGTAATGAAGTGAGTGGCTTTATTACTTAGAAGGAGCTTTAGCCTGAGAGTCCAGTGCTGAGCTCCCCATACAAGAGATGGACTGGAGAGAGTGAAATGAAGTGCCACAAGGGTGATTAAGGGACTGGAGCATCTGTCCTTCAAAGAGAGACTGAGACAGCTGGGACTGTCCAGCCTGGAGCAGAAAAGGCTCAAGGGGATCTGATCCATGTTTAAAAATCATAGCATCATAGAATCATTAGGTTGTAAACGATTCTTAAGATCACCAAGTCCAACCATTAACCTAACACTGCAAGTCTCCCCAAGACAGAGACTTGGTAAAGAAGCAGGTAAAGAAGAGGGAGCCAGGCTCTTGTCAGTGGTGCCCAGTGACAGGACAATGGGGGGCAATGGTCACAAAGAGAAATACAGGAAATTTCACTTAATGTAAGAAAACACTTTTCTTCCATGAGAGTGTTAGACTTCTGGAAGAGGATGCCCAGACAGGCTGTGGAGTGTCCAACATGGACATGGATGTGGCCCTGAGCAACCTGCTCTGGCTGACCCTGCTGTGAGCAAGGGTTGGACCAGGCCATCTCCAGAGGTGCCACCCTGCCTCAGTTGATCCATGATGGTGTGTGTGTGTGAGTGTGTGAGAAAGAGTGATGGGAAGCACAAGGGCTGTGCAGTGGCTACAGTCAGCGCATGTTACTAATTTCCAGGCTGTAATTTAGTCCCTGTTTACTGGGCAAGCCTCAAACCTGGCTTGGGAATTAGGGCTCTGTCAGAGCAACATAAACTTTTCTTTCCCATGAGAGTAAGCAAAGATGTCAGATTGGTAAGGGTTTCTGGACAGATCTGATCTCGTGTCTGAATATGATGCAAGAATGGAATATGGTTGCTTTTTCCCTGTATTAAAACCAGCAGTTAGGCATTGCAGAAAACACAGCACATGCAGCTAAGTTTGCAAAATGGAGGGCTCTGGTTTGTCATGACAGAGTTAAAGTTAGCCGTGCGATGCAGCTTGTCCCTTTGTGGTTAGTCACGATGAGACAGTCTTTGCTCAGACGATCACATATGTTTTTTTTTCTATGCCTTCCTTCTCCTCCCCCTCATTCCCACAATAGATGGAACTCACTGAACGAGCAGCCAGAGACACTGACTTTTAACTTTATTCAGCATTTGACCACTCTATGCTCTCTTGTTCTGAGAAGTACTATGGACTAGTTGGGGGCCTGGAGTGCACCACAGCCTCTGCTCGCCCTGACCAGCTTCCAACACCTTTTTGGGTAACTCCCACCTGCAGTGTTCCTCTCAGCCCCAGTCCAATGTCCCTCATGCTCAGTTGCTTAGGGGAAAGTGCTCACCATCCTGCACCCCCGGTGCCCCCCTGGCACTGGCCTGTGGCCCCGGGAAGCCAGACTCTTCTTCTGGGTCCCTGGGACCCAAGGGCATCCACTCATACCCAGTGGTGTGGGCTGGTGGTCTGCAAGTGCTTTCAGGGTGGAAGTACAAAGAGCTGACAACAGTTTTGGGGGGGGGGGGGTTACCAGAGCAAGAAGCAGTTGTTGGTCCCAGCCCATCTCCAGCACCGTCAGGTCCTTGCAGCATGTCCTGGTTTGAGCAACATGGGACTAATTTCTAATGCTTGGGAAAACTGCACTATTAGAAGACTCTAGTGTCTGAATTGGTGAAAACGTTTACTTTATAGCCAGCTATTGTATGTGTGTTTCAAGCTCTCAGTGTTTTTGAGTTTAGCCAGGTGCAGGAATGAGGAGGAGCAAGACCTGGGCATTTGACTCAAGCTGGCCAACAGGATTATTTCATACTACAAACATGACATTCAATATAAATTAGAAAGTTTGCTGAGGAATTATCGCTCTCCCTTGATGGCTGTGATCCAGAGAACTTCTTGCCCCGGTGCTGGACTCCTGAGTCCTTCCCTTCCTCCTGAAGCTCCAGCGCTCACAGAGTCCGACATTTGCTGTCCCCTGCTGGGAATGCACAGCTTCCTGCTGACAGAGGTGGAGGCTGAGTATATTCCTTGTATATTTTGTATTGGTATTGAGATCAATACTGGTTCTCTAGCATCATTAATGTTAATTATTTAGTCTTATTCTATTAAATCTATTTATATTTCAACCCTTGTGTTTCCTTGCTTTTTTCAGATTCCCTTTCCCGGGTGTGGAGGGGTCATTGAATGATAGGATAATTGTCTAAATGACAATAAATCATTGTGGGTTCCTCAAACCATAACACAGCCTCCTTATCTTTGCTAGGCAGCTGCTCACCTCAGCTGGTCTCTGCCTTGCTTACTCTCAATGAGCCAGGTCAATTTTTCACAGAATCATAGAATCATAGAATGGTTTTGGCCAGAAGGGACGTTAAAGATCATCTAGTTCCAAATCCCTGCCATGGGCAGGGACATCTCCTACTAGACCTGATTGCTCAAGGCCCCATCCAACCTGGCCTTGAAGTTTTGACTTCGGTTAACGCCATGAATGATGATTGTTGTTTCTGTTGCAGGATAGCTACGAATGGGATGGGAACAGATGCCACTTGCCTGCTCTGTCAGTGGCCAAAGGCCCACATGGGCAGAAGGCCCCTTGGCCTCACTAGAGTCGGTGCTGAGCTGGGGTCGGGGGGACACGTTGCTGGCTCATGTTGAACTTCTCATCAACCAACACCACCTCAGGGCTGCTCTCAATGCATTCTCTGTGCAGCCTGTATTTGAGCTTAGGATTGCTCCAACCCAAGTGCAGGACCTTGCACTTGGCCTTGTTGAATTTCATGGGGTTTGCAGGGGTCCACCTCTCAAGCTGTCCAGATCCCTTCCCTCCAGTGTGTCAACTACTGCACCCAGCTTGGTGTTGTCAGAAAACTTGCTGAGGGTTCACTCAGTCAAAGTTCACCGACAAAGATGTTAAACAGCACCAGTCCCAACACTGACCCTTGAGGAACACCACCCGTCACTGGTCTCCACTTGGACATCGAGCCATTGACCATACCTCTTAGAGTACAACTATCCAGCCAATTCCTTATCCACTGAGTGGTCCATCCGTCAAATCCATATTTCTCCAATTTAGAGGCAAGGATGTCATGTGGCGCTGTGTCTAACATTTAGCATAAATAATATAAATTATGATTTAGCTGTGTGCTTTTAGCAGAGCAAAAAGCTGCATTTCACATTTAGACATGCACTATCTAGAAACTGCCTCTCCGATAACAACATGAAGAATATCAAAGATAAATTGGCAAAACCTTGAGCTGACCTTCAACGAGTAGTAACACATCCTTAAGGTGACTTCCTTAGCAGAATCTGCTCATGTCTTGCCAAAGATAATGCTGAACTGGTTGCCCACTGTCGCTGTTAAAACTTTTAAAGTGCCTTGGCCAGATAAAACAATGAATATACTTGTGACTGAGATTTGCAGACATATAGGTGTTTTGTTTACACATAAATGCTGAGTATAAATTACATGCTTTTAGATGAATATTTTTGTCATCTGATTTCTCCCGTGTGGAAAACCTCGAATGCCACATGTTGTGCAGTGTAAAAAAAACAACAATACAAATCTAGAACTAGCAAAGAGATTATATTAACCATGATGCAGCACTGAATGTAAACATTACACACTTAATTTTGATCAGTGCAGTTGATTAACAGATTTGTTGTGATTGAATAGGACGGGGCAGATATAAGGAAATGGATGAAAGCATCTGGCTACCGGTTTTATTTTTCTGGCACTGAAGGACACCATGGCATTACTGGCAGCAATAGCTGCTCTGCGTTTCCCATTGGTCAATGTCTTTGACTCATATGCCAAAACTCCAATTCTTCTTTAAACGCTGTGTTATTTTAACAAGCACAAAAATAAGTGCAAGTCAATGACCTTGGCCATGTGTCGCGTCGAAAGAAAGCAAGAGCGATTGTTCACGAGCAACAGGGCGGGTTTGTGTAGTGTCTCTGTGCCCCAGCCAAAGTGCTCCAGCCAGCTCTGCTGTGCTGCATCGCAGCGCCCGGGCTCTCACCATTATCACTCTCACACAGCTCAAAAACCTGCCCTTGGTACGTACAGGCTGTTCTTCTTCGCCCCCAGCCCTCTCCATGGCAAGCCCAAGGCCACCGTCAGCCCCTCTCTGCCGGGTGCAGAGGCTGGAGGGAGTCAGTCCCATGCCTCCTCCTCACAAACCCAACTCCTTGGGTCCAGATGGAGCTGTCTCAAGGAAGGCTGAGCTACAGCTTAATTTGGGAGGGGTGGGGGCTGGAAAAGATTGGATTTCCTCCCACTCCTCCTCATCTCACTTATCTCAGGGTAAAGTGTTAGTGGAGCTGACGTCGACAGGGGCTCGCAGAAGGCCAGCCTGTGCCTCCTGGGGATGTACGGGGATGTAGGCTGGCTGCCTCCTCTGAGCTTATCATCACTTGTTAGTTACAGGAGTATCTTTTTTTTTTTAAAAAAGCTAAGCAAAAAAAAAAAAAAAGGGTCCGGCCTTTTCCTTCCCTTTCTGT
>NW_015090805.1:14330625-14333721 GCF_001431845.1 Calidris pugnax | reverse complement strand
GGTTTGGGGGGGGGGGGGTTACCAGAGCAAGAAGCAGTTGTTGGTCCCAGCCCATCTCCAGCACCGTCAGGTCCTTGCAGCATGTCCTGGTTTGAGCAACATGGGACTAATTTCTAATGCTTGGGAAAACTGCACTATTAGAAGACTCTAGTGTCTGAATTGGTGAAAACGTTTACTTTATAGCCAGCTATTGTATGTGTGTTTCAAGCTCTCAGTGTTTTTGAGTTTAGCCAGGTGCAGGAATGAGGAGGAGCAAGACCTGGGCATTTGACTCAAGCTGGCCAACAGGATTATTTCATACTACAAACATGACATTCAATATAAATTAGAAAGTTTGCTGAGGAATTATCGCTCTCCCTTGATGGCTGTGATCCAGAGAACTTCTTGCCCCGGTGCTGGACTCCTGAGTCCTTCCCTTCCTCCTGAAGCTCCAGCGCTCACAGAGTCCGACATTTGCTGTCCCCTGCTGGGAATGCACAGCTTCCTGCTGACAGAGGTGGAGGCTGAGTATATTCCTTGTATATTTTGTATTGGTATTGAGATCAATACTGGTTCTCTAGCATCATTAATGTTAATTATTTAGTCTTATTCTATTAAATCTATTTATATTTCAACCCTTGTGTTTCCTTGCTTTTTTCAGATTCCCTTTCCCGGGTGTGGAGGGGTCATTGAATGATAGAATAATTGTCTAAATGACAATAAATCATTGTGGGTTCCTCAAACCATAACACAGCCTCCTTATCTTTGCTAGGCAGCTGCTCACCTCAGCTGGTCTCTGCCTTGCTTACTCTCAATGAGCCAGGTCAATTTTTCACAGAATCATAGAATCATAGAATGGTTTGGGCCAGAAGGGACCTTAAAGATCATCTAGTTCCAAATCCCTGCCATGGGCAGGGACATCTCCTACTAGACCTGATTGCTCAAGGCCCCATCCAACCTGGCCTTGAAGTTTTGACTTCGGTTAACGCCATGAATGATGATTGTTGTTTCTGTTGCAGGATAGCTACGAATGGGATGGGAACAGATGCCACTTGCCTGCTCTGTCAGTGGCCAAAGGCCCACATGGGCAGAAGGCCCCTTGGCCTCACTAGAGTCGGTGCTGAGCTGGGGTCGGGGGGACACGTTGCTGGCTCATGTTGAACTTCTCATCAACCAACACCACCTCAGGGCTGCTCTCAATGCATTCTCTGTGCAGCCTGTATTTGAGCTTAGGATTGCTCCAACCCAAGTGCAGGACCTTGCACTTGGCCTTGTTGAATTTCATGGGGTTTGCAGGGGTCCACCTCTCAAGCTGTCCAGATCCCTTCCCTCCAGTGTGTCAACTACTGCACCCAGCTTGGTGTTGTCAGAAAACTTGCTGAGGGTTCACTCAGTCAAAGTTCACCGACAAAGATGTTAAACAGCACCAGTCCCAACACTGACCCTTGAGGAACACCACCCGTCACTGGTCTCCACTTGGACATCGAGCCATTGACCATACCTCTTAGAGTAAGGGTTCACTCAGTCAAAGTTCACCGACAAAGATGTTAAACAGCACCAGTCCCAACACTGACCCTTGAGGAACACCACCCGTCACTGGTCTCCACTTGGACATCGAGCCATTGACCATACCTCTTAGAGTACAACTATCCAGCCAATTCCTTATCCACTGAGTGGTCCATCCGTCAAATCCATATTTCTCCAATTTAGAGGCAAGGATGTCATGTGGCGCTGTGTCTAACATTTAGCATAAATAATATAAATTATGATTTAGCTGTGTGCTTTTAGCAGAGCAAAAAGCTGCATTTCACATTTAGACATGCACTATCTAGAAACTGCCTCTCCGATAACAACATGAAGAATATCAAAGATAAATTGGCAAAACCTTGAGCTGACCTTCAACGAGTAGTAACACATCCTTAAGGTGACTTCCTTAGCAGAATCTGCTCATGTCTTGCCAAAGATAATGCTGAACTGGTTGCCCCACTGTCGCTGTTAAAACTTTTAAAGTGCCTTGGCCAGATAAAACAATGAATATACTTGTGACTGAGATTTGCAGACATATAGGTGTTTTGTTTACACATAAATGCTGAGTATAAATTACATGCTTTTAGATGAATATTTTTGTCATCTGATTTCTCCCGTGTGGAAAACCTCGAATGCCACATGTTGTGCAGTGTAAAAAAAACAACAATACAAATCTAGAACTAGCAAAGAGATTATATTAACCATGATGCAGCACTGAATGTAAACATTACACACTTAATTTTGATCAGTGCAGTTGATTAACAGATTTGTTGTGATTGAATAGGACGGGGCAGATATAAGGAAATGGATGAAAGCATCTGGCTACCGGTTTTATTTTTCTGGCACTGAAGGACACCATGGCATTACTGGCAGCAATAGCTGCTCTGCGTTTCCCATTGGTCAATGTCTTTGACTCATATGCCAAAACTCCAATTCTTCTTTAAACGCTGTGTTATTTTAACAAGCACAAAAATAAGTGCAAGTCAATGACCTTGGCCATGTGTCGCGTCGAAAGAAAACAAGAGCGATTGTTCACGAGCAACAGGGCGGGTTTGTGTAGTGTCTCTGTGCCCCAGCCAAAGTGCTCCAGCCAGCTCTGCTGTGCTGCATCGCAGCGCCCGGGCTCTCACCATTATCACTCTCACACAGCTCAAAAACCTGCCCTTGGTACGTACAGGCTGTTCTTCTTCGCCCCCAGCCCTCTCCATGGCAAGCCCAAGGCCACCGTCAGCCCCTCTCTGCCGGGTGCAGAGGCTGGAGGGAGTCAGTCCCATGCCTCCTCCTCACAAACCCAACTCCTTGGGTCCAGATGGAGCTGTCTCAAGGAAGGCTGAGCTACAGCTTAATTTGGGAGGGGTGGGGGCTGGAAAAGATTGGATTTCCTCCCACTCCTCCTCATCTCACTTATCTCAGGGTAAAGTGTTAGTGGAGCTGACGTCGACAGGGGCTCGCAGAAGGCCAGCCTGTGCCTCCTGGGGATGTACGGGGATGTAGGCTGGCTGCCTCCTCTGAGCTTATCATCACTTGTTAGTTACAGGAGTATCTTTTTTTTTTTAAAAAAGCTAAGCAAAAAAAAAAAAAAAGGCGCCT